>NC_091196.1:34096499-34396499 GCF_040958095.1 Procambarus clarkii | reverse complement strand
GCTCCCAGTACCTCATCCAGCAGGTATCGAGCGGGGTTTCTCCGCCGTCGGTCGCCTGGTGCAGGTTTCTGGGCCTGCAGGGTTTTGTCGTGTCTCCGTAGGCCCTGTCTGGGGTCTGCCTGCTCCGTTCTCTGCCTTTGCAGAGGCGAGTTGCTATTTACGTGTTGCATGTTGCAGTGGTGCCTGTTGCTGCTGCTGCACGTGTGCATTGGTACCGTGTTTCACGGTGGCGTGTCCTTGTTCCTGTGTCCGGTTGTGGAGTGGCACTTTGCTGCCGTTTTGTGCCTGGGGATTGCGTGGGGTTTTTGTCCCTGCCTGATTGTCCACCCCTGGTTGTTCTCCTGTTTTTTTTTTTTTTTTGTGCTTCTGCTCTTTCTTCCTGCCTCCTCTGCAGCAGGGATGTTCTGCGTGTGTTCTTAGGCGTTGGTCAGCCTGTGTCCTGTGATGTGCTTCTTTGTCTCGGTCTGTTGCAGTTGTTCGTGCCCCTTGGTTCGGGTCCTGTTCTGGCGGCGACCCTTCCGCCTTCTTTGGTTTTCCTAGCTTGCCCTGCCGGTTGTGTTTTTTTTTTTTTGGGGGGGGGGGGGTTCTTGTGATGTCTTGCGTCGGACCCGTCGTTTCTGAACTCCTGGCGGGCTTGCATGCTTCGGGGAGTTTTTCTGTTCGGCAGACGTTCCATCTCCTTGTGCCGCCTGGGTTTCGGTGGTTGCGCCCGAGATCTTCTCGCGGCTCCGCCTTTTTCCTGGGCTCGGGGGGGCCTTGTCGGGGCTGCTTATGTTCTGCCTCGTGGTCTCGCCTCCGGTTGGTGGTCGGGTGGCTTTGTGGTAGGTGTCCCACCTGCGTGCTTCTCTTGGCGGCAGTATGGGGTATTTTGGCGGTCCTTTTCCTGTCCCTTCTTAGGTGGTTCCTCTTGTTAGCTTGGTTTACTCTCGGCTTGGTTTTCTAGTGGGGGTTGGGGGCCGTCGTCTTGCCACATACTGTCGCCTCTTTTCGTGCGGCGCAGGCGGAGCCGCTTCAGCTTGCTTTCGGTCTTGGTGTTGCTTCTGCACCATTAGTCAGCTGTCTTGTGCGTCATTTCACCTCCGGCCTGTTCGTGCGCCGCTTGCACCATCCTGGTCTCTGGTCAGCGTGCTCTGTCTTCTCCTCGGTTGGTAGTGCCCCTTCGGTTCCGGTGTGTTTTTTTGTCGGTTCTTTCCTTTGGGCCTTTGCCTCTGGGGTCGGTTCGCTGAGTTTTCTTGCTCCTTCGGTTTTAGCGTTTTGGTTGTTTGATGGCAGCAGTCTCCATCTTTTCTGGCGCGGGGTGGGGCTGCTGCATTCTGGAGGGGTCCAGGGTTTGTTGGTGCTTCGTTGGTCGGGCCGGGGGTGTGTCGTTTGTGTTCAGTGGCGGCCCTCCCCTGTTGTTTGCGTGCCACGGCGTTTGGGTCCGGAGCGCGTTTTGCGTTGATCCGGTTCTGTTCTTCCCGGTTCGCGGGTGATGGTGTCCCGGGTGGTCAGCCGTGTTCTTGTGGCTCAGCTGCCTGTGTTCTTCCCTCATGCCTGTGGCGTTCGTGGCTTCGCTGCTCTCGCTGCCGTCTGGGCGACGTGGCCTTGCAGTCTTTCGGGCATGGATTTTTGGTGTTTGTGCAGGGGCCTTGCTGCTCGTGGTTCTCGTGTTGTTCCCGGGATTTTCGGGGCTGTGGCGCCTTGGGTTGGCGTTTGCTGCCGGTTGTCTCGCCTCCTTGGGGGGTGCGTGGTGTCCGCCTCCCGGTTTTGTCCCTTTGACCTTCCTCTGTGGGTAGTTAGCTCCGGGGAGCCAACGGGGCTCCCCCCAGAAAACCAGCGTTGAATGTAATGAAACGCCATTTTCTGGGTGAGACCCGGAGGCTCCCCGGCAACCCTCCCTCCCTCCGGTCGGCGTTTTTCGCGTGTTTAGACATCCAGCCTCAGAACTGATGGGTGGATAGCCGGCGTGGGAGGTCTGGGGCTCCCCCTTCCCCCTCCCGGGGAGGGGGGAGCTGCGCAGACAGCGGCGCGGTGACGTATGACGTCATACTAGTTTCCTTGTTTCCTGTTGAAGAGTTCTATTCACTAGTTCGGCTTAGGTAGCAATTTTCACCAGAATAGGGGTTTGTTTTGGAATGCTTACCTTTCTGGATGCTTGACCCGGTCGATGGCAGACATAGAATGCTTCCAACCACACGGGGGTTTCTATAGGCCATTGCTCCCCTTGCCTCTCTGAGGGGGCCAGGTTCTGGCTCGTGGTCCCCGGTAGGCCCTAGAACTCCATACACATGACTGATGCCAAAGTCTGACATTAGCATATCAGCTCTGGGGAGCCTCCGGGTCTCACCCAGAAAATGGCGTTTCATTACATTCAACGCTGGTTTTTTAGGCGATGCTGTGGTCACAAGCTGAACAGCAGTGCTGTGAGCTCATGCTGTGTGCGTCAGACTTGGTGGCTCACTCAATACTGAGGCCGTCACACCCGGGAATTTGGCCCACGATTTAAAAAAAAAAATGGTGTCTGTTTACAAGAGTCCTGATGAAAGTGAGGTGAACCGTGTGTATCTGCGGGCCATTTAAATCTTGCATAGTACTCCAATACATCATATGATGGGATGCGCATTTTATAGCAAGTCACTCAACCCATCATATGATGTGTTGCGCAACTTAAGGGTTAACTGATGACCAGCACCAAAACCTGGCCCTCCCTCCTCACAGAGGTGCAGGAAGCAGGTGACACTACACCACCTCATTATTAGGAATGACCACCTCATTAGGAAACCATCCAGAACGTCTGCGAATGAGTACAACTTACTGCTAGGTTCAAAGAGACTGAAGCTTCAAAACTGTAAAATGAACTCCCTAAACAATGTAAACATTTGATCAAATATCACAAAAAACAAGCATGTGCTCATTTGCCCCACCTCTCACTAGCAGAAGTGGGGGGGGGGGGTGGATGGATGGGAGGGCATGGCTTACACTGGTTAATATCAAGATTTTTGTCACTGATACAAAGTGGTAACAATGTCTGCTTGTAGGGCTACCAGGTCAGCAGCAAGCCATGGCAGGTCCCTCTGCTTTTCAACTAAGTGCCGGTCTTTCTTAGACTTTGTCCTCTGTGGCCTCTTGTTGTGCATTGTTTTGCTGTTGTGTGGGCCTGGCTTTTAGTGTGCTTGGAGCTGCATGTGCTCAGGACTATCTTCTCTGTGTGCTCCCTATTGCTACCCCTGCACTGACAGAGTTCACTTCTCAGGTGTGTTCGGTAGCTTGGTCTCTTAGAGGTCCGTTTTGCTTGGGGGGGGGGGGGTTAGCCCCTGCCTAGGTTGAGTCAAGGAGTATCGTTGCAACATTTTTCTAGGCTGGAAGTGAGTGTTGGCTGGCTGGGGCATACTGGTGGTTTGGTCTCCTCATGTGGCACTTTTCTCAGACTCCAGATGAGGTTCAAGCATATCAGGCAGTTTCTGCTTTGCAGGTTCATTTTGTTTGCCTGCAGCTGCTCTAGGTTATGTGCACAGTTGGATGCTTCAGAGCTGGTCTGCCTAGTGTTTAGGAATCTTGAATTGCATATGCTGGCAAAGTCCATTTTGGCTCTGCACCTCTTCCTTCCCCTTTGGGTGTGGTTTGTCCTGCTACTGATCTTCCCCTACCCCTTACTTCTAGCTCTGAAACTTCCAAGGATTCCCTGGTTGGGATAGAATTTAGCTTGGGGTTTGGCCCAGCCACACCCTGAGGTTTCAGGATTTTCTTTTCACCCAACCCTTTCTGAAACTTCTCCTTTGGACTCTATCGAAAGGAGAAGTTTCCTTTCTATCCTGGACAGTAGGTGAAGATGCTAGCTCTGTCCCAGAGCCTTTGTGTTTGGTTTTTGGCTTAAGTTGGATAGAGAACCTTAGCGTTCCCTTGGATTCGAGTTGGGTATTAATCCTGTCTGGCAAGAGCCCTTCAGGGAAAGGGATTCTCGTGTCTCCCATTGTTGTATGAATTTGATCTGAGTGCAGCTCCTGCCCCTACCCCCTTCCCTACGGTTCATTTATGTGTGCCACTAGGCCCAGCGGGGTCGTCCTTCTGAAAGTTCCCTTCTTCTCGGGTTTCCCCTTCAATCGGTCAAGAGGATCTTTTCCTGTATCTCTTGCGAGACCTGGAGTTTACTTCCATGATGGACAATGTGTCTTTTGAGTTTGGGTCTTCCTCTCCTTACTGGATGAGTTATGATGTTCCTTTGGGGCTTGGTACTGCCTTTAGTTGTTACAGCATGCTTGAGTGTCATGATGTATCGACTGTGTTTCAGGTGTTTTTGGGTGATCCTTCTTTTTAGCAGCTCAATGACTGCTTGTTTGCTCCTGCTCTTTCCTGGAATGTGAGCTTGGTGCTGCACCATGCCAAAGTGCCTTTGTCATTAAGAACATAAGAATGAAGGTAACTGCAGAAGGCCTATTGGCCCATACGAGGCAGCTCCTATTTATATCCACCCAATCTCATTTATAGGTTAGAATACATATGTTTAAAATAATCAAGGATCCTACTATTATTATGTTACACAGTAATTGGTTCCACAGATCAACAACCCTGTTACCGAACAAGTATTTACCCAGGTCTTTCCTAAATCTAAACTTATCCAATTTATACCCATTGTTTTGTGTTCTGTCTTGTGCTGTTACTTTTATTACCCTATTAATGTTTCCTTTGTTATGTCCATTCATCCACTTGTACACCTCTATAATGTCACCCATAATTCTTCGTCTTTCTAGAGACTGTAATTTAAGCTTTGTCAATCTTGCTTCATATGACAGGTTTCTAATATGCGGGAATAACTTGGTCATCCAACTCTGGACATGTTTTAGTGAATATATATTCATTCTATAGTATGGCGACCAAAACTGAACTGCATAATCCAAAAGGGGGCCTAACAAGAGCAAAATATAGTTGAATAGCAACACCAGGTGTCTTTTTTTCAAACGCTTCAATAAATAAATCTCCGTGTCCTATTTGCCTTATTACGAACATTTATGCATTGATTTTTTTGTTTTAAATTCTTACTAATCCTAATTCCAAGATCCCTTTACAATCTGACTGCAATCTCAACACCATCTACCTTGAGGTTACCTTGAGGTGCTTCCGGGGTTGTGTCCCCGCAGCCCGGTCGTCGACCAGGCCTCCTGGTTGCTGGACTGATCAACCAGGCTGTTAGACGCGGCTGCTCGCAGCCTGACGTATGAGTCACAGCCTGGTTGATCAGGTATCCTTTGGAGGTGCTTATCCAGTTCTCTCTTGAACACTGTGAGGGGTCGGCCAGTTATGCCCCTTATGTGCAGTGGAAGCGTATTGAACAGTCTCGGGCCTCTGATGTTGATAGAGTTCTCTCTCAGAGTACCTGTTGCACCTCTGCTTTTCAACGGGGGTATTCTGCACATCCTGCCATGCCTCCTGGTCTCATGTGATGTTATTTCTGTGTGCAGGTTTGGGACCAGCCCCTCAATTATTTTCCATGTGTAAATTATTATGTATCTCTCCCGCCTGCGCTCAAGGGAGTACAGATTTAGGCTCTTTGGTCGGTCCCAATAGTTTAGATGTTTTACTGAGTGGATTCTAGCAGTAAAGGATCTCTGCACACACTCCAGGTCAGCAATTTCTCCAGCTTTGATAGGGGCTGTCATTGTGCAGCAGTACTCCACTCTAGAGAGCACAAGCGTTTTGAAAAGTATCATCATCGGTATAGCATCTCTAGTGTGAAAAGTTCTTGTTATCCAACCTGTCATTTTTCTTGCAGTTGTGACGGCTACTTTATTGTGTTCTTTAAAGGTAAGGTCTTCCGACATGAGTACACCCAGATCCTTTACATTGCCTTTTCATTCTATGTTATGATTTGCCTGAGTTTTGTACGTGGTTTCTGTTTTTATATTTTAAATTTTTCCGTAGCGCATGAGCTGGAACTTATCCTCGTTAAACACCATATTATTTTCTGTAGCCCATAGAAAGACCTGATCTACATCTGATTGGAGGTTTGCCGTGTCCTCTATGTTGCCAACTCTCATGAAAATCCTAGTGTCATCTGCAAAGGATGATACAGTGCTATAGGTTGTGTTCTGGTCTATGTCCGATATGAGGATGAGAAAAAGTACTGGAGCAAGCACAGTACCCTGGGGGACTGAGCTCTTCACGGTTGATGGGCTGGATTTTATTTTGTTGACTATTACACATTGGGTTCTGTTAGTCAGGAAATTGTAGATCCATCTGCCTATTTTCCCGGTAATTCCTTTTGAACACATTTTATGTGCAGTAACACCATGGTCACATTTATCAAAAGCTTTTGCAAAATCTGTGTAAATTACATCAGCGTTTTGTTTGTCTTCCATAGCATCTATGCCATATCATAGTGGTCCAGCAACTGCGACAGGCAAGAGCGCCCTGTTCTGAAACCATGTTGTCCGGGGTTATGGAGATGCTGTGATTCCATGTATTTTGTTATCTTACTTCTTAGCACTCTCTCAAAAATTTTTATGATGTGCGATGTTAGTGCTATCGGTCTGTAATTTTTTGCCTCTGCCTTATTTCCTCCTTTATGGAGTGGTGCTATCTCTGCTGTTGTAAGTATGTCAGGGATAATGCCAGTATCTAGGCTTTGTCTCCACAGAATGTGAAGGGCCTGCGATAGTGTTTTTTTACAGTTCTTGATGAATATGGAGTTCCAAGAATCCGGGCCTGGTGCAGAGTGCATAGGCATGCTGTTTATGGCTTCTTCAAAATCTAGTGGGGATAGGGCGACGTCTGATATATGATTTGATGTTGGTATCATATCCATGAAAAATTCATTTGGGTTATCAATCTTTAGTGCATTTAATGGCTCGCTGAAAACAGAGTCATACTGCTTCCTCAGTAACTCGCTCATTTCTTTGTTGTCATCGGTGAAAGTTCCATCTCCCTTTCGCAGGGGCCCGATACTAGATGTGGTTTTTTATCTTGATTTTGCATAGGAGAAAAAATATTTAGGATTTCTCTCTATTTCACTGATGGCCTTTTGCTCTCTATGCCTCTCCTGGGTTTTGTATGATTCTTGTAGCTTGAGTTCAATTGTTTTTATTTCTCTACCTAACCTTCTTCGCCGTTCTTGAGATAGGGTGCGACTCTCAAGTTGTTCCACGATTCATTTTCTTCGCCTATATAGGGAACGACGTTCCCGTTCCAATCTGCTTCTCTTTCTCTTTTTTCTTAGGGGTATGCGGTTTGAACATATTTCTAGTGCTACTGAGTTAATTTTTTCCAGGCACTGGTTCAGGTTTGCATTTTCTAGCTGTTCTTCCCAGTTTATTTCTGTGAAGTCCTGGTTTATTTGCTCCCAGTTTATCTGTTTATTATTGAAGTTGAATTTGCTGAAATCTCCTCCACCGGGAATCTGGACTGGTTTAGAAGGTCCATTCCCCATGGTTGTCAGAACTTCAATTAAGTTGTGATCTGAGTAACAGGTATTTGTAATCATTATGTTCCCGATCAACTCATCATTATTAGTGAAAATGAGGTCCAGCGTGTTCTCCTTCCTAGTTGGTTCTACTATTTGCTGGTTTAAGACAAACCTATCACACATCCGTAGCAGGTCATTTGCATGTGCCTGTTCATTTAGGCTACTTCCTCATTTTCTTTCTGAAAACTTGCTCGATCTAGCTCGAATCTTGTAACTCTATCATCATTACCTAGCCTTAAAACCTTACATTTGTCAGCATTAACCCTTAAATTGTGCATTGCATCATATGATGCTTTGACCAACTTGCAGTAAATTGCGCATCGCATCATGTGATGCTTTGGAGTACTACGCAAGATTTAAACGGCTCGCGGATACACGGGGTTCACCACACCTTCATTAGGGCTCTTGTAAACAGACGCCATTTAAAAAAAAAAATCTTGGGCCAAACTCCCGGGTGTTAGGGGCCTCAGTATTGAGTGAGCAACCAAGCCTGACGCACACAGCATGAGCTCACAGCACTGCTGTTCAGCTTGTGACCACAGCACTGCTGTTCAGCTTGTGACCACAGCACTGCTGTTCAGCTTGTGACCACAGCATCGCCTAAAAATGCCATAATATACTTGTTCATGCTATTATGTAGCGATGATATTTTTACAGAAGACCCCTGACTGTGATAAAACTGACCAGGGTTCTGATAATAGCAGGAATATGGTGATATTTAGCACTGTGCGCCATGGAGGGAGGAGTAATGCTGTGGGAGGGAGGGTGGTGGCGATGTCTTCTGACTGTGTGTGGCCACTTTTTATTGACTGCACTCACCATACCAGCTTAGTGGTTCGCTATGGTGAACACAAATGTAGATACTTATATATAACGTGTGTATAGAGGGTATAAACAGCAAGAGGAGTAGGTTGCGAGCCGCCATTTTGGTGAGAGCGGTGGCGTCGTCTGCCCGATTTATCATGTTGTTTACTCATTACCACACTGGTCTTTGGGCACCATACAAGTTTACTTGTACAAGTATGGTGAATAAAACAGGTAGATATTTATATATAATGTGTGTATATAGCGTAATAACACCACAAACAGTATTGTTGGAGGAGAAATATTAGTGCGTCTGGCCTTGAGGGCGGCAGCCATCAGCTGACTGTGTGAGGTCCTACGTCTTTGTGCCTTTACTCACCATACAAGCTTAGATGTATAGTTATGGTGAACAAAACATGGAAATACTTATATAAAACGTCTGTATATAAAAGCAAAAGCAGTACGTATGGTGGGTGGAGAATGGTGGCAAGTCAGGTGAGGTGAGGGAGGGAAGGAGTGGCAGCCAGTGGCGGGCTGCCACTGGCTGCCCCTGCCACTCAGCATACCAACTTAGTGGTTCGTTATGGTGAACACGAATGTAGATACTTATATATAGCGTCTGTATATAGTGAATAAAAGCGAAAACAGTATTGTGGGAGGAGAATGTGGGTGAGTCAGGTGACTTGAGGGAAGGTGCGAGTGGCTGGCTGGTACACGGCGGTCACTCCTTGTTACTTTTTGACTCATAATAGCAACTTAGTGGTTCGTTATGGTGAACAAAACATGTAGATATATATATATAACCTGTGTATATAGTGTAATAACCGACAAAGTATTTGTTCACTGTTTGATGAACATAATTGAATCAACAATATGCACACCACAGGGAGCCGGTCGGTCGAGCGGACAGCACACTGGACTTGTGATCGTGTGGTCCTGGGTTCGATCCCAGGCGCCGGCAAGAAACAATGGGCAGAGTTTCTTTCACCCTATGCTCCTGTTACCTAGCAGTAAAATAGGTACCTGGGTGTTAGACAGCTGACACGGGCTGCTTCCTGGGGATGGAGGCTTGGTCGAGGACTGGGCCGCGGGGACACTAAAAAGCCCCGAAATCATCTCAAGATAACCATATTTTTGAGTACAGCAATGATTCACTCATTTTATTATATAAATATATTACACTACACACTATTGAATAATATTACAGTAAAAAAATACGAAAAATCATTCATAGACTTTGAAATAATTAGGTAATTATCTCTTTGTGGCAACTCCGGCCTGAAAGCTGGCGATCAACAGACCGCCTGGGACGCACGCTGAGTCAGCGCCTGTTTTTTGCCAGACTTTCCCACCCTATAGCGGGCAATATATGCCACTTACGATTTTTTTTATTATTTTTCCCATGATCAGTGAACACAAATTAACAGGTTTGGAAGAAAAAAGTTTTTTTTTTCTTTTTTTTTTATGCGCCTGTGGGTGTCAAATGGTATATAGCCATGCGTAATTTAAGGGTTAAACTGCATCTGCCAATCTTTTGACCATTTAGCAATTCTATTTAGATCGTCTTAAAGTGATAGTGAGTCTTTTTCCGTGTTTATTTCCCTCATGATTTCTGAAGGGAGCCCTTTCGGCTTCCTCGGAGCTATCCGGGATGATACGAATGTACTGTATTAGACCGTGGCATCAGCCAAAGCGAATGGAGTTCTTATGTCAACCGGGGACCACGAGCCAGAACCTGGCCCTCTTAGAGAGGCATGAGGAGCATTGGCCTATTGAAACCCCCCGGGTTTAGATATATCCATATGTGTCTATTTGTTGGTACCCCCACCTCCCTGCTAGGCCCCCCGTGAGTGGACACGTCCCGAGGGTTCAATTCTTAGAAGTTTGCTCGGTAGTTTGGGCGCAGGTATACAGTACCTTGTCTGGTCTTCCCTTTGCGTGATACTAAGGCTAAGGGCCCCTAGAAAACCCTGCGGGGGCTCCGTGGTCCGATGGATGCAGACCCCTTGAGACCCCTTTCGCTTCATGCGAGGTTGATGGTTGCTCTGTCCTCTTGTCTCAGGGGTAACAATCACTGGTTGTGCCTCCGCCATGCTCCCTGTCTGGTCGGTGATTCTTTTGACCCCAGAGTCGTGCGACGTTTGTTCTTTGTACGTGCTCCAGCTCACCCAAGCTACTGAACATGATATGGGGGCTGCAGGCAGCAGAGGCGTTGCATGCTTGGTTTCGGTTGCTGCAATGCAATTGGTTTGTTGAGTCTCCAGATCCCCCAAGACTGCCCCGTTATGGTTGCCCCATTATAGCTATAGGGACCCAGACTTGGGGGGTGGGAGTCACTTCGACTTTGGTTTTGTTCACCCCTCCTTGTCCTTCCCCTTCGGTTGTTCATCCGGTTCACCTTCCCCCTCCCCCCCTTGCTTCCGGCTCTGAAATGTCTGAGAGTTTCGGAGTCGGGGCAGGATTTAGTTGGTGTTGAGACTCGGGCAGTCTCGGGGGATTCCTTCCAGGGTGGCATTGGAGGCATTCGAGCCTAGTCCTCCAGCTGGAGCTTCTGGGTATGACCAGGGGGCCCCCTTTGTTCCTGCTTTTTCGGCTGCTCCGACTTTTTCTTTAGAGGCTGGGGGTTTGGAGGATGGCTCTGCTCCGGGTCCTCAGGGTAAGGTTCCCGGGGTGGGGGAGGGGGTTTACTTGGGGGGCCTTGGGCCTCGTTGGACCTAGCCTGGGATTTTGTACCCTCGGAGTGGGGCTTGGTGTTACAAGGAGAAAGGTTCTCTTTCGCTCCCTCCCTCCTCATACGAACTGGATTTAGCATCTACCCTTCCCCGGGTTCTGTTCTGTGATCCCATGGGTTCTTCGTTCCTAACCTTCCACTGGTTTTCGAAACTCTCACATCCCGTCCCAAGTGGTGCATGAAGCCCTTGATGCTTACCTACTGAGCGACCCGGATTATGCCTTTGTAATGGATCCGCGTTCCTTCACATATGGATCTTCATATCCAAATTGGGTTTGTTATGAAGTTCTCGAGTTGTCCTGGTTAGCAGACTGCCCTCTTTTCTCATTGGAGGCTTGGCATACGTTCTGTCGGTCCTGCACACTTGAGTGGAGGGAGGCTCAGATGGTGTTGCAGGTTTTCCTGGGGGTGAATTTGAGCATCTCAGTGCGTGGGATGTTGGTGTGATGCAGCTTCACGTGCAGGTTCCTTCTCTTTTGGTTGCTTTCGTCGTGGAGGATTTGTACACACACATGGCCTGTTGGCTTCTTCCCTGTGGTTCTTCTCCCTCCTTGAGCTGTCCTCAGACTGGCTTAAATTGGATGTAGGGGAGTTTGGGGCTGTCTCTGGGTCTGGTGCGTCGCCCTTGGTGGTGCGTGTGTTGTCTGCATTGTTGAAGTTGTTCGCACCGCTTCTGTGGGATGCGGTTTTGCGTTCTTTTCCTTCTCGTCTTACGTGTCGGCTAGCAGTGCTTGCTTCTTCCTTGGAATTTGCTTGGGCCCTGGCTCCTAGGTTGTCACGCTTTTTTGTCCATTGCTGTTTGCAGAATCTGCAGTTGTGCAGTATCTGCGACAGCTTCTGCTAGTTGTCGTCCTATGTTGGACCTCTGGGTGGGCTCATGGGGGGGTCTTACTGATGGGGTCGTGCCAGGGCTCAGAGTTCTTCCCGCCATGGTAGGCCTTCATTTGGAGTGTTTCCCCTGTGGCTCCTTTCCGAACCACGGCAGGTCTCTTCAGTCCTTGGCTCTTTGGGGCTGGTTGCGTCAAGTGGCTCTTTTGCTGTGTTCTCAGGGTTTAGCTCTCTGTGTGCAGTTCACATCTGGGGTGTCCTTTGCCCTGATGGTCGGCCTGTCTCGGTTAATTGCTCTGTCCACTGACTGGGTGGTCGACACTGTTTCCTTCAATTGGCTTTGCCAGACATTTGGGCACCGGTAGAGGGCCTCTTTGTGTCAGCGTGATCATGGCGTCTCCGAGTATAGGTAGCGCCCTTCTCCGACTGCGAGGCTGTTGCGGTTGATGATTTTTTAGCAGGAATGCACACATTTTGTTCAGTTGCAGTCATCTCTTCTGGCGAAGATTGAGAAGGCGGGCTTCCGAAGTGCATCATCGTCGGGGGGTGCATCAGGTTTTGTGTCTGGTTGCGGCTCTATGTCATTACCTGTGCACCTCAGATTCTGTGTCTGGGGATGCTCTTTGGGTTGATCTGATGTCCCTCGTTCCCTGTTCCGGAGCTTGGGTCTCTCAGGTAGTCCGCATAGTTATCGAGTCTAGCCAGTCTTTGGTCTGACCTCGTGCCCATGATGTTCAGAAGTTTGCGGCTCTTGCTGCTGTGTTAGGGAACATATCTTGGGCTGGCATTAGGGAATGGGGATTTTGGAGGTCATACAGGGTCCTGTCATACAGGGTCTTGTATGACCTGTATGGCCCGTTATCTCATGTCCATTTCTGGTTCTGCGGGCTTATGTGGCCTTGGGCCATTGGTCCCGTCTTCATCATCAGACATGCGGGGTTGCCAGCTCCCAGGCGAGTCCCTCTTTTACTTAGCTTTGGGTAGCTAGTTCCAGGGAGCCGACAGAAACCTCCCCACAGAAAACCAGCGTTGGATGTAATGAATCCCCATTTTCTGGGTGAGCCCCGTAGGCTTCCTGGCACCCTCCCTCCCTCCCTCTCTCCGGTTGGCAGTTTTCCCTTCCGTTTACTCAGTCTCCAAACTGTTGGACAGATGGATGACTTGGTGAAGCGGGGCCTTCTTCTCCCGGGGTGGGGGGGGGGGGGGACAAGCGGCACATCAAGGTGATAAAGATTTGCTTGCTTCCCCTTTTTTTCTTAGCGGGAGTTCTTGGTCTCTGTTTCAGTCTCCTGTTGCAATTTTCTACCAGTTGGGATGTGTTTTGGGGCACCTACCTTTCTGGGTGCCCAACCCCGGTCGATGGCAGACATGAATATACAGTGTGTCCTCACTTGAACGAACTATATGGGGCAAGGCCGATTCATTTCACCTCATAATTTGTTCTACCCATCTGCCCCATGCTGTCCCTCCCCTCTATGTGAAAATAACAGAGGTCCTACATCCACTATCAACAAAGCAATAATCAAAGAAAATCTATTTATTATGTATTTATCATCTTGAGCACATGATAGAACAGTCATTGGTAAACAATTCCATATTAAAATCATAACTATGTGACTATTATTGGTCACCGCAAATATGATGTAATGGTTAGGATTTCCATAAGCCATCTGTATCAGTCTTGATATAAATATTAATAAAAACTCATTCATTATGAATTCTTCATTTTCACTATGGCATTTGATATAACAATCCCTTACAAACAATTTGGAATAAAAATAAACTCTACATCCTATCATCCAGACACCTCGGGCCCAACTGTGATTGGATATGTAGTCATGTCTGGATAAGTAGTCGAATTCTCCCCCAAGCATGATAAATAATATCTTTATGTACAAAAGTATGTAACATTACATTGTTGTTTCACTAGATACTTCAAACAAAATGCCACAGAATACTGGTAATACAGCATCAGTGAATATGGGTACTCACAAAGTGTCCACATGTTTCTCTACATTTTATAATAATTAATAATTATGATCTTGGAATGAGGTGTACATGAGTATAGTGGTGTTAACTGGGGGTTGAAGCACAGATGTTGAGGGCAGGGTTGGATTTTTGTTTGATTAGCTTAGGTTATGTTTAGTAAGCTTTGGTTAGGTTAGGTTTGGTTAGCTTTGGTTAGGTCAGTTCAGGTTGGCTTTGTTTAGGTCAGCTTGGCTTTGGTTAGGTTATGTTTAGCTAGCTTTGGTTAGGTTAGCTTTGATATGGTGAAGTCTGGTCAAGTTTGGTTAGCTTTGGTTAAGTTAGGTCAGGTTGACTTTGGTTTGATTTGGTTAAGTCTGGTTAGGTTGGCTTTTATTAGGTTTGCTTTGCTTAGGTTAAATTATGTTAGGTTTGCTTTGGTTAGGTTAGGTTAGGCTTGCTTTTGTTAGGTTAGGTTTGCTTTGTTTGGGTTAGATTAGGTTTGCTTTGGTTAGGTTAGGTTAGGTTTGATTGGGTTAGCTTTGGTTTGGTTAGGTTTAGTTAACATTGGTTTGGTTTGATTTGGTTTGGTAAGGTTTGGTTTAACTGGGTGTGGTTAGGTTTGGTTTGGTTTGGTTTGGTTAGGTTAAGATACACCAGTACAAACTTGTTTCATTTGCATTTAAATTTGGTCAGGAGAGAGAGAATCACAATCTCAAATTTGGACACACATTCCTCTGCACCTCTATCGCACCACACCACTGAGCGTAGCTCTCATCCTGTAACTACACTTAGGTAATTACCACCACCACTGCCACACGGGAGACACTCCAGATTCATCTTCCTTTATCAACTGAATGCTCTGATAATAGATCATCACAATATATTTTCTGTTGACTTCACGGCTAATTGAAGCCCAAAACCACATATTTTCTACATTTCCAGATGCACTAGTAGCAGGATGCAAAAAATATGCACCGATATAAAAGAGTGAAAGAGAGAGGGAGGGTTTTGTCCACCGTGGGTAAATAAAAAAAAAGAGCGGTGCCACCGTCTACATCGGTGGCCGGCCGCGGAACTACATAGGTGGTCACTGCTCGGATCACAAACGAATAGATGGAATAAACAAATGATTGAGGTCCAGCAGTTAGGTCGGGAAGTGTACTACATATATGAGCATTATTGAATCCAATCAAGCAAAATCACATAATTTTCTGAACAAGCTGACGAGAAGAAGGGCGGTTGGTGGGCTGCCTGTGGTAGGAGGGAGGGGGGTTGTGGCCGGCCACTGGTGTCAGGTAATTACCTAAGTGTAATTACAGGATGAGAGCTACGCTCATGGTGTCCCGTCTTCCCAGCACTCTTTGTCTTATAACGCTTTGAAACTACTGACAGTCTTGGCCTCCACCACGTTCTCACCTAACTTGTTCCAACCGAATACCACTCTGTTTGCGAAAGTTAATTTTCTTATATTTCTTTGGCATCTGTGTTTAGCTAGTTTAAATCTATGACCTCTTGTTCTTAAAGTTCCAGGTCTCAGGAAATCTTCCCTATCGATTTTATCAATTCCTGTTACTATTTTGTATGTAGTGATCATATCACCTCTTTTTCTTCTGTCTTCTAGTTTTGGCATTTTTAATGCCTCTAACCTCTAACCTAAAAAGGGAGCCGTTCGGCCGAGCGGACAGCACGCTGGACTGTGATCCTGTGGTCCCGGGTTCAATCCCGGGCGCCGGCGAGAAACAATGGGCAGAGTTTCTTTCACCCTATGCCCCTGTTACCTAGCAGTAAATAGGTACCTGGGTGTTAGTCAGCTGTCCCCGGGCCGCGGGGACACTAAAAAAGCCCCGAAATCATCTCTAGATAACCTCAAGATAACCTAACCTCTCCTCGTAGCTCTTGCCCTTCAGTTTTGGGAGCCACTAAGTAGCATGTCTTTGCACCTTTTCCAGTTTGTTGATGTGCTTCTTAAGATATGGGCACCACACAACTGCTGCATATTCTAGCTTTGGCCTAACAAAAGTCGTGAACAATTTCTTTAGTATATCGCCATCCATGTATTTAAAAGCAATTCTGAAGTTAGAAAATGTGGCATAGGCTCCTCGCACAATATTCTTTATGTGGTCCTCAGGTGACAGTTTTCTATCCAGAACCACCCCTAGATCCCTTTCTTTGTCAGAATTCTTTAAAGATTTCTCACATAATATATAGGTTGTGTGGGGGGTCTATGTTCTTCTATTCCACATTCCATAACATGGCATTTATTAACATTAAATTCCATTTTCCAAGTGGTGATCCATATACTTATTTTGTCCAGGTCATCTTGAAGGGCATGACAATCATCTAAGTTTCTTATCCTTCCTATTATCTTAGCATCATCAGCAAACATGTTCATATAATTCTGCATACCAACTGGTAGATCATTTATGTAGATAATAAACATCACTGGTGCAAGAACTGAGCCCTGTGGTACTCCACTTGTGACTTTTTCCAGTCCAATACATTGCCTCTGATTACTGCCCTCATTTTTCTATCAGTTAGAAAATTTTTCATCCATGTTAAAAGCTTATCTGTCACCCCTCCAATATTTTCCAGTTTCCAGAACAACCTCTTATGTGGAACTCTGTCGAAAGCCTTTTCTGTGGGGAGCCCCTACGGCTCCCTGGAGCTTATCGGGCTAATGTATGTTATGTTAGACCGGGACATTAGCTAAGGAGTTCAGACCTACCAGGGACCAGCGCCAGAACCTGGCCCCTTCAGAGAGGTTTCAGGGAGCAATGGCCCTGGAAAACCCCATATGGTTGGGGGTTTTCCTTATCTGCCATCGACCGGGGTTAGGCACCCAGAAAGGTAGGCGTAACAAAACAAACCCCACATGGTAAGAAACTACAACAAAAACCGAACAGAGAGGTAGAAAACTCCCTACAATCCCAAGGAAACTAGCAAACAAGCAAACATCACACTTTACTGCCGCGCCGATCGTCCGCGCAGCCCTCCCCAGCCCGGGAGGGGAAGGGGGGAGCCCCGGACCTACCGCGCCGGCTGCCAAGCTCCAGTTCGTTCGCTAATGTCAACCGGGATTGACGCTTCTCTGGTCTCGGTTTCCTAGGCGGTGTTTGCCTTGTGTGGCGTTCACTGCCATGTGTTGTGGTGTGCGGTGGCCAGGAGTACTTCATCAGTGCCGGGGCTACATGTGCTTAGTGGCTGAATTCCCTAAGCGCCCTGTGAGTACTGCCCTTGCGTAACAGGGTTATCTTCCCTGGGGCGTTCGGGAACCATTCCCGTAGAGGTTCTTGCTGCTCGGCATTTGCCTCGCCCTTGGGGCCAGCTGGGGCTTGGGGCCCTTGTTTGGCCCTGGGTAGGGATTGGTGTTGTGCTGGTTAGGGCGTCAAGGTGTTGTGCAGCCTGCCACCTAAGCGGCGGCCGGTTTCTGTTGCCTCTGGAGACGGTGTACTTTTGCGGGGTTTTTCTTTTGTTTTTCATTTTTCATGCCTGGTGGGGGTCTGCCTAAGGTGGTTATAGTTCCACTGGTTGTGTTTGGCGGCCCTCTGCTAGGCCCCCGTGCTTGTACACGTCTCAGGGGTTTTCAGTGCTATAATCTACCCTCTTGTTATGTTTGAGTTTCTTAACCGGTTAGCAACACCTTGCCCGGGCTTCCCGTAGTTGTTACCCTACGGGCCCTGGAAACCCCTGTCTGGGCTCGGGGGACCATTGAATGTGTCTTCCGGGTTCCAACCCGTCTTGTACGGGATCGTTGGTTGCTGTTCCCTTGTCTCCGGGTGACAGTCGCCATTTTTACCTCCGTCGTGCTGCCTGTTGGGTCACTGACACCTTGACCCGGAGTCTTGCGAGTGATTCTCTGCTTGTTCTCCAGTACTCTCCTGATGTTATTACTGTTCAGAGTACAGGCGGCATCCATGTTGCAAGCTAGGTTGCTGCAACATGCTAGGTTGGTTTCCCACTCGAATGCCCCGTGGCCGCCCCGTTTGGTTAGGTGCTGCTCGCCCCTTTCTCTCCATGTTCCCGGCTCCGGACCGTCTGCGGGTTTCGGGGTCGGGGCGGGGTTTAGTTGCGGCAGTGACTCGGGCGGTTTTCGGGGGCTGCCCCGTTCGGGTTGGGGACGGAGGTTTGAGCCTGTGCCTCCTGCCAAGGCTTCTGGGTCTTACCAGCGGCCCTTTCTTGTTGCCTTTCCCATGGACTCTTGCTTTTCTTTAAGGGCGGAGGGCTTGGAGGACGGCTCTGCCCCGGGGCCTCTGTTGTTGGTTTCCGGGGCTGTGGGGATTGCCTGCTAGCAGTTCTGGGGTGGTTTTGCCCCTTCCGGGGTTTTTCTGCTGTTGGGCGACGTTTTTCGCCCATCCAGTCTGCTAGCTTCCCACATTTGCTGGCGTGTTTTTGTGTATTTAGCGTCAGTCACAGCCCCTGCTGGCGGCCATTTTCGTCTGCCGGTTTCACGGCGTGGCCACCTGGGCGGCGTTGCGGTTTGTTTACATGCGTCTGGGTGTGCGAGCGAGCGTCTCTGGCTGGTGAGTTTTCAAATTTTTTTCAGGGTTTTTGTTCTCCTGTTGTCGTTTCTTTGTTTTTCTGGTGTTTTCTTGCCGTTGCCTGTTCCTCTGGGAACGTTTGGGTGTTGATTTTGGGTCTGAGCCTATGGGTTTAGGCTCAGTGCCCCTGGCTGGTATGCTTGCTCCCACACCTTGCCCCTCGGTTTTCGGTCTGTTGGGACCGTTTTCCCAGGGCGTTCTGCTGGGGGCTGTGCTTTGCCTTTCAGTGGTGTTCTCCGCCGGCAAATGTGGTGGTTTGGGCTCCCCCTGGTTCGATTCTGGGTTCCTTTGGGTTCCTTGGTTTCGTTCTGGAGGTTTCTTCCTCTTGGGCCCCCTTTTGTGGGTTCAGGGGACTTTGTTTCCTCGAGTGACCCGGTTCTGCCTTTTGGGGTTCCGGGGTCTTCCTGGCTTGCAGACTGATCTTTTTGGGTCTTGGCGCATATTGTGGTTTTGCTGTCGAGGTGGGCCTTTTGATGCAGTTTTGTGCCTTCTTTGCCTGGCCGGCGTAGTGCTCTCTGCCACTAGTCGGCGACTTGTGCTTTTACAATATATGTCCTCACCTAGTTGTGCTTGTGGGGGTTGAGCTCTGGCTCCTTGGTCCTGCCTCTCAACCGTCTATCAACAGGTACTCACCTAGTTGTACTCACCTAGTTGTGCTTGCGGGGGTTGAGCTCTGGCTCTTTGGTCCCGCCTCTCAAACGTCAATCAACAGGTGTACAGATTCCTGAGCCTATCGGGCTCTGTCATATCTACACTTGAAACTGTGTATGGAGTCAGCCTCCACCACATCACTTCCTAATGCATTCCATTTGTCAACCACTCTGACACTAAAAAAGTTCTTTCTAATATCTCTGTGGCTCATTTGGGCACTCAGTTTCCACCTATGTCCCCTTGTGCGTGTTCCCCTTGTGTTAAATAGACTGTCTTTATCTACCCTATCAATCCCCTTCAGAATCTTGAATGTGGTGATCATGTCCCCCCTAACTCTTCTGTCTTCCAGCGAAGTGAGGTTTAATTCCCGTAGTCTCTCCTCGTAGCTCATACCTCTCAGCTCGGGTACTAGTCTGGTGGCAAACCTTTGAACCTTTTCCAGTTTAGTCTTATCCTTGACTAGATATGGACTCCATGCTGGGGCTGCATACTCCAGGATTGGCCTGACATATGTGGTATACAAAGTTCTGAATGATTCTTTACACAAGTTTCTGAATGCCGTTCGTATGTTGGCCAGCCTGGCATATGCTGCTGATGTTATCCGCTTGATATGTGCTGCAGGAGACAGGTCTGGCGTGATATCAACCCCCAAGTCTTTTTCCTTCTCTGACTCCTGAAGAATTTCCTCTCCCAGATGATACCTTGTATCTGGCCTCCTGCTCCCTACACCTATCTTCATTACATTACATTTGGTTGGGTTAAACTCTAACAACCATTTGTTTGACCATTCCTTCAGCTTGTCTAGGTCTTCTTGAAGCCTCAAACAGTCCTCTTCTGTTTTAATCCTTCTCATAATTTTAGCATCGTCCGCAAACATTGAGAGAAATGAATCGATACCCTCCGGGAGATCATTTACATATATCAGAAACAAGATAGGACCGAGTACAGAGCCCTGTGGGACTCCACTGGTGACTTCACGCCAATCGGAGGTAATTACCTAAGTGTAATTACCTAAGTGTAGTTACAGGATGAGAGCTACGCTCGTGGTGTCCCGTCTTCCCAGCACTCTTTGTCATATAACGCTTTGAAACTACTGACGGTCTTGGCCTCCACCACCTTCTCACTTAACTTGTTCCAACCGTCTACCACTCTATTTGTGAAGGTGAATTTTCTTATATTTCTTCGGCATCTGTGTTTAGCTAGTTTAAATCTATGACCTCTTGTTCTTGAAATTCCAGGTCTCAGGAAGTCTTCCCTGTCGATTTTATCAATTCCTGTTACTATTTTGTACGTAGTGATCATATCACCTCTTTTTCTTCTGTCTTCTAGTTTTGGCATATTTAATGCTTCTAACCTCTCCTCGTAGCTCTTGCCCTTCAGTTCTGGGAGCCACTTAGTAGCATGTCTTTGCACCTTTTCCAGTTTGTTGATGTGCTTCTTAAGATATGGGCACCACACAACAGCTGCATATTCTAGCTTTGGCCTAACAAAAGTCATGAACAATTTCTTTAGTATATCGCCATCCATGTATTTAAATGCAATTCTGAAGTTAGAAAGCATAGCATAGGCTCCTTGCACAATATTCTTTATGTGGTCCTCAGGTGATAGTTTTCTATCTAGAACCACTCCTAGATCTCTTTCTTTATCAGAATTCTTTAAAGATTTCTCACATAATATATAGGTTGTGTGGGGTCTATGTTCTCCTATTCCACATTCCATAACATGACATTTATTAACATTAAATTCCATTTGCCAAGTGGTGCTCCATATACTTATTTTGTCCAGGTCTTCTTGAAGGGCATGACAATCATCTAAATTTCTTATCCTTCCTATTATCTTAGCATCATCAGCAAACATGTTCATATAATTCTGTAGATCATTTATGTACACAATAAACATCACTGGTGCAAGAACTGAACCCTGTGGTACTCCACTTGTGACATTTCTCCATTCCGATACATTGCCTCTGATTACTGCCCTCATTTTTCTATCAGTCAGAAAATTTTTCATCCATGATAGAAGCTTACCTGTCACCCCTCCAATATTTTCCAGTTTCCAGAACAACCTCTTATGTGGAACTCTGTCGAAAGCCTTTTTTAGGTCCAGATAGATGCAGTCAACCCAGCCATCTCTTTCCTGTAATATCTCTGTGGCCCGATCATAGAAACTGAGTAAATTTGATACACAGGATCTTCCAGATTGAAAACCATACTGTCTGTCTGATATTATATCATTTCTCTCCAGGTGTTCTACCCATTTAGTTTTGATTTGTTTTCCAATACTTTTACTATTACGCTAGTCAATGATACAGGTCTATAATTGAGGGGGTCTTCCCTGCTGCCACTTTTGTAGATTGGAACTATGTTAGCCTGTTTCCACACGTCTGCTACGATTCCTGTACACAGGGATGCCTGAAAGATCAGGTGAAGTGGAATGCTGAGCTCAGATGCACATTCTCTCAGAACCCATGGTGAAACGCCATCTGGGCCAGCTGCTTTGTTCCTCCCGAGCTCCTTTAGCATATTTTCCACTTCATCTCTAGACACCTCTATCCGCTCTATGTTGTTCTCTGGAATTCTTATTGTGTCTGGTTCTCTGAAGATTTCATTTTGTACAAACACACTTTGGAACTTTTCATTTAATGTTTCACACATTTCCTTTTCATTTTCCGTGAATCTGTTTCCCATTTTCAACCTCTGGATATTATCCTTTACCTGCAATTTGTTGTTTATGAATTTGTAGAATAGGCCCGGTTCTGTTTTACATTTATCTGCTATCCCTTTTTCAAAATTTCTTTCTGCCTCTCTCCTTACTGCTGTATAATTGTTTCTCGCATCTTTGTATCGCTGGTATGTTTGGGGGTTTGGCCTCTTCCTATACTGATTCCATTTTTGTGTCTTTTGGTCTCTTGCCCTCTCACAATTTCTGTCGAACCAATCCTGTTTTCTGGTCCTGCATCTCTGTTTTGGTATGAATGTTTGTGTACCTTCCTCGTATAGTTTTAAAAATTTGGCATACATTTCATTTACTTCCCTGCCTAGCAACAATTCTGTCCAATTACACTCATTAAAAAAATTTCGAAGTTCCCCATAGTTGCCTCTCTTTAAATCGAGTTTATCAACTGTTTCAATGTCCCCATTTTCTTCTAGATGATATCTTAAAGCATATTTAATGTCTAACAGGACGTGATCACTCTTTCCCAAAGGAGGAAGGTACTGGATGTCAAAAATCTCTTCTTCTTTCCTGGTGAATACTAGATCCAGTACTGACGGTATATCTCCTTCCCTCATTCTTGTGGCTTGCTTTATGTGTTGATACGAGAATGTCTCCAGAATGAGGTTCACAAATCTGCATGTCCAAAAGTCCTCCGTTCTTGCTTCATAGGCCTCCCAGTCTATTGCTCTAAAGTTGAAGTCCCCCAGTATCAACAGTCGTGATTTATCTTTATCTGCTTGTACAATAATATCTCTCATGACCATTATGAGGCCCTCTCGTTTGTCATCCAGTTCTTCCTTTGTCCACATGTTGCTTGCTGGTGGGCTGTAGGCATTTACAATTATCAGGTTATCATCCTGATTCCAGACCTGCAATGCCATTATGTCAATATCTCGAGGGTTTTCAAATATTAACTCTTTTACCTTCAGGTGTTTTTTCACCAGTACAGCCACTCCTCCTCCCTTCCTAGTTTTCCTGTCACGTCTCCAAACTGAATAGCCTCTTGGGAATATGACTTCATTTATTATATTTCCTTCAAGTTTCGTCTGATAATGCGACAATATCTGGGACCCTAAGCTGGATTATATCTTGCAACTCCAAAGTTTTTGATCTCACTCCATCTATGTTGGTATATACAATTTTCAGGAACATGTTCCCTTTTCCTTTGCTCTTTACTCCCCCTTCCACTACTGATCTTGTGGCTTTGTTTTTATGTACCATTTCACCAGCTTTCCAGTCCTTGTCACTTTGTAGAAAAAAGAATTTCTATCTCCATTTAGACGTTTTGCCTCAATTAGGTTCATTTTCAGCTTTTCTCTGTCTTCCTTGGAGAGGTCTTGTCTTATTGACCAAAATTTGCCAATCTCATCACTCTGCAATTTCCTGGCATTTCTAAGCACTTCCATCATGTTTTTTTATTCCATTAAACGTCACCCTTAAGGGGCGGTTCTTGTCTTTCTCATATTTTCCTATTCTTCTAAAATCACTGACATTTTCCTTTAAGCCTTCTCCTAAACCTACTATTTTCTCTATGATTTTCATGTCTTCTGCTGCTCGGTCCACCCTAGATGAAATTTCCTTCTCTAAATATCCAAAAATTATTATGGACTTAGTTCTATCTGCAGTGTTTTGTACTAGTTTACTGTTGGTAACCAGTTCTTTTCTAATTGCTTGCCTAATTTCTGCTTCTTGTTGGTCATTTCTGGTTTTGACTTCGGAACACACTTCTTTGATAGTCTCTTTCTCTTTTACAACTTGAGCATATGTCGCTTTTATTTCTTCTTTATACTTATGTAGTTCTTTATTAACCTCCTCAATGTGAGTTGTCAGTGAAGTTTCCAGTTGGAGATCCTTGCCTAACTCTATATTAGCTCTCAGGCTCCCATGGAGTTGTTCACCATATGAGTCTATTTTCTTGTTTATTACTTCAAAGTCACCACACTTCACTTTCCACACCTCATTTTCTTTCACTTTGTTCCTTGATTTGTTCCTCCTGATTTGTTACCTTGTCTGTTAACCCTTCAATTGTGCATCGCATCATATGATGCTTTGACCGACTTGCAGTAAATTGCGCATCGCATCATATGATGCTTTGGAGTACTACGCAAGATTTAAACGGCCCGCGGATACACGGGGTTCACCACACCTTCATCAGGGCTCTTGTAAACAGAGGGTCCGTCTAATTATCACAAGCTACACAAGCTTCAGAAAGCTTCCTGGCAATATGTTAGTAATGAATAAATATGATATGTTAGGTTAGGCTGACCTAACCTAACCTAACCTAACCTATCCTAACCTATCCTAACCTATCCTAACCTAACCTAACCTAACCTAACTTAACCAAACCAAACCTAACCTAACCTAACTGACGCTTGGATCGTCGACTTGATTTGGCGTCACCAGCTTTTTATTTTCGCCTAATTTCTTTATAAAAAGATACTTTTTCAGATTAAAATTATGTTTTTTCGTGTTGTACATTCAGCACCAACATTATAATGAGTAAATATATCATATTTATTCATTACTAACGTATTGCCAGGAAGCTTTCTGAAGCTTGTGTAGCTTGTGGTAATTAGACGGACCGTAAACAGACCCCATTTTTTTAAAAAATCGTGGGCCAAACTCCAGGGTGTTAGGGGCCTCACTATTGAGTGAGCTACCAAGCCTGACGCACGCAGCATGAGCTCACAGCACTGCTGTTCAGCTTGTGACCACAGCATCGCCTAAAAATGCCATAATATACTTGTTCATGCTATTATGTAGCGATGATATTATTACAGAAGACCCCTGACTGTGATAAAACTGACCAAGGTTCTGATAATAGCAGGATTGTGGTGATATTTGGCGCTGTGCGCCATGGAGGGAGGAGTAATGCTGTGGGAGGGAGGATGGTGGCGTTGTCTTTTGAGTGTGTGTGGCCACCTTTTATTGACTGCACTCACCATACCAGCTTAGTGGTTCGCTATGGTGAACACAAATGTAGATACTTATATATAACGTGTGTATAGTGTGAGATAACAGCGAGAGTAGGAGGTTGGGAGCCGCCATTTTGGTGAGGGTGGAGCGTCGTCTGCAGGACTTATCATGTTGTTTACTGATGACCACGATGGTCTTTGGGCACCATACCAGTTTACTTGTACAAGTATGGTGAATAAAACAGGTAGATATTTAAATATAATGTGTGTATATAGCGTAATAACACCACAAACAGTATTGTTGTAGGAGAAATATTAGTGCGTCTGGCCTTGAGGGCGGCCGCCACCAGCTGACTGTGTGAGTAGCTACGTCTCTCTGCCTTTACTCACCATACAAGCTTAGATGTACAGTTATGGTGAACAAAACATGTAAATACTTGACCAGACCACACACTAGAAGTTGAAGGGACGACGACGTTTCGGTCCGCCCTGGACCATTCTCAAGTCGATTGTGATGAGGACAGGTAGGGACAGGCAATAAATAGGCAAGAGAGAGCTGAGGAGGAAAGTAAGGTGTAGGGGATAGTAGTAATAATGAGAACTGCAGAAGGCCTATTGGCCCATACGAGCCCAAAATGGGCCCATTGGCCCATTTTCTTCGATGCTCTACCTTCCTTCAAACGGCCTTTTCGCGCCTTTGAATCTTCCCTTCTTGCCGCCAAGCGTCGAAAGAACCAGCTCAGGTTTCTTAAAGACTGTCTTGCTGAGCAAGTTCTCCCTCTTTCTTTATTTCACTTTCTCCAGTTCAACACTTCGGGATCTCCTTTCCCTGAACATGCCCGCCTTCTTCTTCAAGAACTTATTCATGCCACCTCCCTGCAAGTTGACGAGGCTATTCTTGCTGTTCGTCAACAGCAACGCTTTCTGTCCTCTTCTCTTCCCAGTGATCTATGCAATATCATTTTTTCCAATTGCATTTGACACTGCTCACGTCTCCTCTTCCCACCACTCCTCCACACTACACAACAAACTTCAACGCCTGATCTCCAACAGTCCTTGGGCCAAATACTCTCTCTCTGACTGTGTTACCAACCTTTCGTCCTACTCTCTTTCTAAGCACCAGCAAGAACTTCTTGGTCTTGGTCTGTCTTTTGCTACTTCCCCTGGCCCACGCTGTGGCTTTGATCTCATCAGTTCCTTTGACAGGTTTGTCAATTCTAACTCTAGTACTCTTTCGGACCTGTCTGCCTTTAGAGGGGCCCTTATCCCCGTTCTTGACAGCTTGTTTTCTAAAAATAACCGCCTTCCTCGTCGCTTCCAGCTTGCCCTTGCCTCCCTAAAATCTAACAATTCTATTCTTATCCTGCCTTCCGACAAAGGCAATTCGGTGGTTGTCCTTGACCGTGAGGACTACCTCCGAAAAGCAGATGTCTTGCTCTCTGATTCTCGCACTTATGCTCCCCTGACTTCTAACCCTTTGGATCGCCTCAAAACTTCCTTTAACCGCAAACTAAGACAGCTCTCTAGTCTTTGCCCTCCTGACTTTGATCTCATTAAACGTTTCCGTGTCATCTGCCCTTCTCTTCCATATTTCTATGGTCTTCCTAAGACTCATAAACCTGGTGTTCCTCTTCGTCCTATCATTTCTTCACGGGGCTCTGTCAGCTATTCTCTTGCCTCCTGGCTCGCTAAAACCCTGACACCTTACCTTGGCACTTTTTCCCCTGCCCACCTTCGTCACTCTCAGGACTTCATGGAAGACTGCGCCTGCAACCCTCTTGTAAGATGCTTAGTCTTGATGTCGACTCTCTGTTCACTAATGTTCCGCTCGATGACGTTCTCTCTTTCCTTAGACAGAAGGCGTCAGAGGGCCTCCTTCCTCTCCCACTTCCCACTGACGTTTTCCTCGATCTCATCAGAATCTGTGTTGAATCTAACTCTTTCTCTTTCAACGGTAAATATTACACTCAAACTTTCGGTGTCGCTATGGGTTTTCCTCTCTCCCCTGTTCTTGCTAATTTCTACATGGAATACAGTATCCACTCAATTTAACGGCCTCTTTTATACCGATCTGAAGGTAATAACGACCGGTTTGGGAGATCGGTATCTGGACCCTCATATACCAGTCTGGTGGTCGATATTACCGAAGGTCGGTATTGAGTTTGTTTTGGCATCGGCGGCCCCTCATGTGGCAACAGGCCACCGACCTCCAAGGCCTTGAGGGAGGGATGGGAGGCAGTGATTGATGGAGGGAGGGAGGGAGTTGGTCAGGAAGGGAGGGAGGGAGTTGGTCAGGAAGGGAGGGAGGGAGTTGGTCAGGGAGGAAGGGAGTTGGTCAGGAAGGGAGGAAGGGAGTTGGTCAGGAAGGGAGGAAAGGAGTTGGTTAGGGAGGGAGGGAGGGCATTGGCGAGGGAGGGAGGGAGTTGGTTAGGGAGGGAGGGAGGGAGTTGGTCAGGGAGGGAGGGAGGGAAGGAGTTGGTCAGGAAGGGAGGGAGGGAGTTGGTCAGGAAGGGAGGGAGAGAGTTGGTCAGGGAGGAAGGGAGTTGGTCAGGAAGGGAGGAAGGGAGTTGGTCAGGAAGGGAGGAAGGGAGTTGGTCAGGAAGGGAGGAAGGGAGTTGGTCAGGAAGGGAGGGAGGGAGTTGGTCAGGAAGGGAGGGAGGGAGTTGGTCAGGAAGGGAGGGAGGGAGTTGGTCAGGAAGGGAGGGAGGGAGTTGGTCAGGAAGGGAGGGAGGGAGTTGGTCAGGAAGGGAGGGAGGGAGTTGGTCAGGGAGGAAGGGAGTTGGTCAGGAAGGGAGGAAGGGAGTTGGTCAGGAAGGGAGGAAAGGAGTTGGTTAGGGAGGGAGGGAGGGCATTGGCGAGGGAGGGAGGGAGTTGGTCAGGGAGGGAGGGAGGGAGGGAGTTGGTCAGGGAGGGAGGGAGGGAAGGAGTTGGTCAGGAAGGGAGGGAGGGAGTTGGTCAGGAAGGGAGGGAGAGAGTTGGTCAGGGAGGAAGGGAGTTGGTCAGGAAGGGAGGAAGGGAGTTGGTCAGGAAGGGAGGAAGGGAGTTGGTCAGGAAGGGAGGAAGGGAGTTGGTCAGGAAGGGAGGGAGGGAGTTGGTCAGGAAGGGAGGAAGGGAGTTGGTCAGGAAGGGAGGGAGTTGGTCAGGAAGGGAGGGAGGGAGTTGGTCAGGAAGGGAGGAAGGGAGTTGGTCAGGAAGGGAGGGAGGGAGTTGGTCAGGAAGGGAGGAAGGGAGTTGGTCAGAAAGGGAGGAAGGGAGTTGGTCAGGAAGGGAGGGAGGGAGTTGGTCAGGAAGGGAGGAAGGGAGTTGGTCAGGAAGGGATGGAGGGAGTTGGTCAGGAAGGGAGGGAGGGAGTTGGTCAGGAAGAGAGGGAGGGAGTTGGTCAGGAAGGGAGGAAGGGAGTTGGTCAGGAAGGGAGGGAGGGAGTTGGTCAGGAAGGGAGGAAGGGAGTTGGTCAGGAAGGGAGGAAGGGAGTTGGTCAGGAAGGGAGGGAGGGAGTTGGTCTGGAAGGGAGGAAGGGAGTTGGTCAGGAAGGGAGGGAGGGAGTTGGTCAGGAAGGGAGGGAGGGAGTTGGTCAGGAAGGGAGGAAGGGAGTTGGTCAGGAAGGGAGGGAGGGAGTTGGTCAGGAAGGGAGGGAGTTGGTCACGGAAGGAGGAAAAACTATTGTGGTGTGTACGGGACTCGCTTAAGCCTAACGAAGGTGGCGTTGGCGGTGTTGCAAGAATTATATTGTTTTCTTATTGCTGTGGAGAGCTAGTTCCGAATATTAATTAAATAACCCTATAATAGATGAACAGTACAGTACAGTATTTGGTTTGCTATTTATTCATTTAAATATTTACAATAAAATAAAATGGGATTTAACAGAACTTACGGCGCATCGTACAGCGTGTCAACACCCACGTGTCTGTCGACACATGTGGAGGGGAGATGGGAAGGCTGGCGTGAGGTGGTGGAGGGTGGGGGGGGGGGGGGTTGACCAGGCAGGAGATCACACGTGTCGTCTGTCTGTGTTCCAGTCTCGCCACTTACCCACCTGTTCTCCCACTTCCCTGCCCACCCACCTGTTTACCCACCTGCCTGCATGCCCACTTACCTACCTTGTTCACCCACTTCCTGCACACCCACTTACCCACCTGTTCACCCACTTCCCTGCCCACCCACCTGCCAATCCATCCACCCACCTGTTCACCCACTTCCCTGCCCACCCACCTGTTCACCCACTTTTCTGCCCACCCACCTGTTCACCCACTTCCCTGCCCACCCACCTGTTTACCCACCTGTTCACTCACTTCCCTGCCCACCCACCTGTTCACCCACTTCCCTGCCCACCCACCTGTTCACCCACTTCCCTACCCACCCACCTGTTCACCCACTTCCCTGCCCACCCACTTCCCTGCCCACCCACCTGTTTACCCATTTCCCTGCCCACCCACCTGTTTACCCACTTGGCTGCACACCCATTTACCCACCTGTTCACCCACCCACCTATTTACCCACTTCCCTGCCCACCCACCTGCCTGCACGCCCACTTACCCACCGGTCAATCCATCCACCCACCTGTTCACCCACCTACCTGCACACCCATCTGCCTGCTTAACCCACCTGTTCACCCACCTACCTGCACACCCATCTGCCTGCTTAACCCACCTGTTCACCCACTTCTCTGCCCACCCACCTGTTTACCCACATGCCTGCATGCCCACTTACCCACCTGTCAATGCACCCACCCACCTATTCACCCACCTGCCTGCTTACCCACTCACCCATTTGCCTGCTCGAACCTGTTCACCCACCAAGCCCATCTACCTGCCATCCACTCATCCAAAACCCACCTGCCTGAACCCACCTATCCCTGCCTGCCCACCCACCCACTTGCCTGCCCACCCACCCACCTGCCTGCCCACCCACTTTCCCTGCCCACCTACCAGCTAGGCAGCTAACCACCCCATGCACCAGCCCCACACACTAATTAGTGTGCCAATTCAAATCATGCGTGTGGTATAAAAATTGTCGGAAATGGTCCCTTTTGGACCCAGAGGTGAAAAAGTACTATTATCCGGAACATGTGATAATCCGGCTGGGGGTCCTTCCCATATAGTCCGGATAGTCGAGTGGAGACAACTACCTGAATGTTACTTGAAAAATTACCGACATCTTATCTTCGGAAATACCAGAACTCCGGAAATAACGACCAGGGTACAGCCCCATATAGGCCGTTAAATTGAGTGGATACTACTTCGAAACTGTTCTTCTTCCTTCTATTGATTCTCATCCCTCTGTCTTCTAATTCCCTCCTTCCTTTTCTTGATGTTCATGTTCACAGCTCTGTGTCTGGGTTCTCTTTCTCTGTCTACCGTAAACCCATGCATAGTGGCATGTACATTCACTTCTTTTCCTACCATCCTCCTTCTGTTAAGAAAAGTGTCCTCGTCTCTCTCTTCCTCCGCACTCTACGCATCAGCGACCCTCAGTTTCTTGATTCTGAAATTGCCTTTATCTACAAATCATTCTCTCGCCTTGGTTATCCTTTGCATTTCATCAACTGTGCCTACTCTCAAGCTAAACGAAATTTCTTTCATCCTAAACCTGCTTCCAACACTAGTAGCACTGTACTATGCCTTCCCTTCATATCTGAACTCAAAACTTTTACCAATACCTTTCGTCCTCTTGACATTAAACTCGCCTTTCGACAAACTAATACACTTCGTAGTAATCTAGTTCACACTGCTCCTCCTGCTTCTAACGCTGCTGGTGTCTACTCTATTTCCTGTTCATCTTGTCCTCTCCAATACTTTGGCGAAACTGGCCGTACACTGAATGACAGACTTAAAGAACACAAGAGAAGTGTTAAGTCTGCAGACACTAACAATACTCTCTTCTGCCATGTGAGGGATTCTAATCATCCCATTGATTGGTCTTCCTCCAAAATAATCTTTCCTGCCTCTACTCTACACAGACGCCGTCTTGTAGAATCGGCTCTTATACACAATGTACCCAACATGAACTTGAGTCCTGGCTTTGTTGCTGTGGACTCTTCCCTTTCACAGTATATACTCAAATGCTCTAATCTTTCTAACAAACGTGACTTAACATAAGCTTACCCCTTCCATTTATCTTTCTTTTTCTTTTTCTTTTTTTCTCTTTCCTTTTCTTTCTCTCTTCTCCCTTTTTCTATGCATTGTCTTCTCCTATGCTCCCTTGCTATCCTCTTCTTATTCCTATTACTATCTCCTTCGGTAGTTATAATAGGAGCTGCCTCGTATGGGCCAATAGGCCTTCTGCAGTTCTCATTATTACTACTATCCCCTACACCTTACTTTCCTCCTCAGCTCTCTCTTGCCTATTTATTGCCTGTCCCTACCTGTCCTCATCACAATCGACTTGAGAATGGTCCAGGGCGGACCGAAACGTCGTCGTCCCTTCAACTTCTAGTGTGTGGTCTGGTCAACATGCTTCAGCCACGTTATTGTGACTCATCGCCTGCATGTAAATACTTATATATAACGGCTGTATATAAAAGCAAAAACAGTATGGTGGGTGGAGAATGGTGGCAAGGCAGGTGAGGTGAGGTGAGGGAGGGAGTGGCAGCCAGTGGCAGCCAGTCACTGCCTGCCACTGCCACTGCCACTCAGCATACCAACTTAGTGGTTTGTCATGGTGAACAAAACATGCAGATACTTATATATAACCTGTGTATATAGTGTAATAACCGACAAAGTATTTGTTCACTGTTTGATGAACATAATTGAATCAACAATATGCACACCATGTTTTTGAGTACAGCGATGGTTCACTCATTTTATTATATAAATATATCACACTACACACTATTGAATAATATTACAGCAAAAAAACTACGAAAAATCAATCAGAGACATTGAAATAATTAGGTAATTATCTATTTGTGGAAACTCTGGCCTGACAGCTGGCGATCAACAGACCGCCTGGGACGCACGCTCAGTCAGCGCCTGATTTTTGTCACACTTCCCCGCCCTATAGTGGGCAATATATGCCACTTACGATTTTTTTATTATTTTTCCCGTGATCAGTGAACACAAATTAACAGGTTAGGAAGAAAAAATAATTTTTTTTTTTTTTTTTTGGTATGCGCCTGTGGGTGTCAAATGGTATATAGCTATGCGCCATTTAAGGGTTAATGCAGTAATAATCTTACCTTGCTGAAGCATACTCCCTTTGTCCTCCATTGAAGCTACATTGACCTCTTCCCATTTAAGCACTTTTTCTTCATACTTCTTTTGCATATCCTCAATTATCTCTAACCTGCCTAGAACACCTCCTTTCCCTTTCCCTCCTAAATCTTGGGGCGAGAATCCTTTGAAACAATCATCTGTTGGTGTGTCTACATTTCCAGTGGTGGTGGCGGCGGCCATCTTTGATTTTGTACTAGAACCAAAACAAACTTTTCCACTCAGCTATTTTCACTTACTTTCACTTGTTCATTGTATTTTATTTGCTTTTACACTTCCCGAGAGAGAGCCGGTCGGCCGAGCGGACAGCACGCTGGACTTGTGATCCTGTAGTCCTGGGTTCGATCCCAGGCACCGGCAAGAAACAATGGGCAGAGCTTCTTTCACCCTGTGCCCCTGTTACCTAGCAGTAAAATAGGTACCTAAGTAGTCAGCTGTCACGGGCTGCTTCCTGGGGGTGGAGGCCTGGTCGAGGACCGGGCCGCGGGGACTCGAGAAAGCCCCGAAATCATCTAAAGATAACCTAACCTAAAGAAGATTCCCTGAACCTTTATGTAACCTGAGACACCACTGTAGCCCTCAACCTGTTCCCAATACTTAGGTAATTCGATATTTCCAGGAGCTTGCTGCAGTGTGACTCCTGCCTCCTCCAGCTCACAGTGCAGACCAAAAGATCACAGGTGTGGGAGTGGGGGGGGGGGGGTTGTAGCATAATATCAGTCCTATAGCTCCAGGGAGCCTCTGGGACTTAACCAGAAAATGGCATTTCATTACATTCAGTGCTGGCTTTTTTAAACATTTTCCTTTTGTTGAATTTTCCTGTATTCATTTCAGTGCTCTCTTATATTAGTGAATGTGATTAAATACCACAGCTAACAGCTTGTTTTATTATCAGGTTTTGGGATGTGGAATTTCCATCTATATGATCTCACCGAAGATGGCAGGGATGACTGCAGTGCTGATTCCAATAATTATTGGCACGGGAACTGCTCTAGGAAATCTTCTTCGTGCTATCTCACGGGAAGCGCAACATCAGGCAAGGATAATATTTATCTTAAAGATTTAGAGTGAAACCCTTCTTATCCATCTTTAACCCTTAACATGCTAGGGGTATAATATCCTTTGTTCCCCACAGGCGCATGTAATTTTGAAAAAAAAAAAAATAATTTTTTCTTCCTAACCTGTTGATTTGTGGTCACTGATCACGGGAAAAATAATAAAAAAATCATAAGTGGCATATATTGCCCGCTATAGGGCGGGGAAGTCTGGCAAAAAACAGGCGCTGACTCAGCATGCGTCCCAGGCGGTCTGTTGATCGCCAGCTGTCAGGCCGGAGTTGCCACAAAGAGATAATTACCTAATTATTTCAATGTCTCCGATTGATTTTTGATAGTTTTTTTGCTGTAATATTATTCAATAGTGTTTAGTTTGATATATTTATATAATAAAATGAGTGAATCATCACTGTACTCAAAAATATGATGTGCATATTGTTGATTCAATTATGTTCATCAATCAGTGAACAAATACTTTGTCGGTTATTACACTATAAGCACAGGTTATATATAAATATCTGCATGTTTTGTTCACCATAACGAACCACTAAGTAGCTATTATGAGTCAAAAAGTAGCGAGGAGTGACCGCCATATACCAGCCAGCCACTCAAGCCCTCCCTCAAGTCATCTGACTCACCCACATTCTCCTCCCACAATACTGTTTTTGCTTTTATTCACTATATACAGACGTTATATATAAGTATTTACATTTGTGTTCACCATAACGAACCACTAAGTTGGCATATGTACTCACTAGAAAGAAGACGAGAGAGATATCAAATAATATACACCTGGAAGATACTGGAGGGCCAAGTACCAAATCTACACAGTAAAATAACAACGTACTGGAGTGAACGATATGGAAGAAAATGCAGAATAGAACCAGTGAAGAGCAGAGGTGCCATAGGCACAATCAGAGAACACTGTATAAACATCAGAGGTCCGCGGTTGTTCAACGTCCTCCCAGCAAGCATAAGAAATATTGCCGGAACAACCATGGACATCTTCAAGAGGAAACTAGATTTATTCCTCCAAGGAGTGCCGGACCAACCGGGCTGTGGTGGGTATGTGGGCCTGCGGGCCGCTCCAAGCAACAGCCTGGTGGACCAAACTCTCACAAGTCAAGCCTGGCCTCGGGCCGGGCTTGGGGAGTAGAACAACTCCCAGAACCCCATCAACCAGGTATCAACCAGGCATGCTGAGCGGCAGTGCCATTGGCAGCCCACCACTGGTTGCTACTTCCTCCCTCCCTCAAGTCACCTGACTCACCCACATTCTCCTCCCACAATACTGTTTTTGCTTTTATTCACTATATACAGACGCTATATATAAGTATCTACATTCGTGTTCACCATAACGAGCCACTAAGTTGGTATGCTGAGTGGCAGTTGCAGTGACAGGCAGTGGCATCCCGCCACTGGCTGCCACTCCCTCCCTCCCTCACCTCACCTGACTTGCCACCATTCTCCACCCACCATACTGTTTTTGCTTTTATATACAGACGTTATATATAAGTATTTACATGTTTTGTTCACCATAACTGTACATCTAAGCTTGTATGGTGAGTAAAGGCACAAAGACGTAGGACCTCTCACAGTCAGCTGATGGCTGCCGCCCTCAAGGCCAGACATACTAATATTTCTCCTCCAACAATACTGTTTGTGGTGTTATTATGCTATATACACACATTATATATAAATATCTAACTGTTTTATTCACCATACTTGTACAAGTAAACTGGTATGGTGCCCAAAGACCATCGTGGTGTCCAGTAAACAACACCGTCGTCTGCACAGTGGCGTCGTGCAGACGACGCCACCGCCCTCACCAAAATGGCGGCTCCCAACCTTCTCTTCTTGCTGTTTATACCCTCTATACACATGTTATATATAAATATCTACATTTGTGTTCACCATAGCGAACCACTAAGCTGGTATGGTGAGTGCAGTCAGTAAAAGGTGGCCACACACAGTCAGAAGACATCGCCACCACCCTCCCTCCCACAGCATTACTCCTCCCTCCGTGGCGCACAGCGCTAAATATCACCACAATCCTGCTATTATCAGAACCCTGGTCAGTTTTATCACAGTCAGGGGTCTTCTGTAATAATATCATCGCTACATAATAGCATGAACAAATATATTATGGCATTTTTAGGCGATGCTGTGGTCACAAGCTGAACAGCAGTGTTGTTAGCTCATGCTGTGTGCGTCAGGCTTGGTTGCTCACTCAATACTGAGGCCCCTAACACCCAGGAGTTTGGCCCACGATTTTTTTTTTAAAATGGCATCTGTTTACAAGAGCCCTGATGAAGGTGTGGTGAACCCCGTGTATTCGCAGGCCATTTAAATCTTGCGTAGTACTCCAACACGTCATATGACGTGATGCGCAGTTGACTGGAACAACTTCCAACACGTCATATGACGTGATGGAAGGGTTAAACACTGTGCTGCACTGAGTTTATTGTAATTACCTAAGTGTAATTACCTAAGTGTAGTTACAGGATGAGAGCTACGCTCGTGGTGTCCCGTCTTCCCAGCACTCTTTGTCATATAACGCTTTGAAACTACTTACGGTCTTGGCCTCCACCACCTTCTCACTTAACTTGTTCCAACCGTCTACCACTCTATTTGCGAAGGTGAATTTTCTTATATTTCTTCGGCATCTGTGTTTAGCTAGTTTAAATCTATGGCCTCTTGTTCTTGAAGTTCCAGGTCTCAGGAAGTCTTCCCTGTCGATTTTATCAATTCCTGTTACTATTTTGTACGTAGTGATCATATCACCTCTTTTTCTTCTGTCTTCTAGTTTTGGCATATTTAATGCTTCTAACCTCTCCTCGTAGCTCTTGCCCTTCAGTTCTGGGAGCCACTTAGTAGCATGTTTTTGCACCTTTTCCAGTTTGTTGATGTGCTTCTTAAGATATGGGCACCACACAACAGCTGCATATTCTAGCTTTGGCCTAACAAAAGTCATGAACAATTTCTTTAGTATATCGCCATCCATGTATTTAAATGCAATTCTGAAGTTAGAAAGCATTGCATAGGCTCCTTGCACAATATTCTTAATGTGGTCCTCAGGTGATAGTTTTCTATCTAGAACCACTCCTAGATCTCTTTCTTTATCAGAATTCTTTAAAGATTTCTCACATAATATATAGGTTGTGTGGGGTCTATGTTCTCCTATTCCACATTCCATAACATGACATTTATTAACATTAAATTCCATTTGCCAAGTGGTGCTCCATATACTTATTTTGTCCAGGTCTTCTTGAAGGGCATGACAATCATCTAAATTTCTTATCCTTCCTATTATCTTAGCATCATCAGCAAACATGTTCATATAATTCTGTATACCAACTGGTAGATCATTTATGTACACAATAAACATCACTGGTGCAAGAACTGAACCCTGTGGTACTCCACTTGTGACATTTCTCCATTCCGATACATTGCCTCTGATTACTGCCCTCATTTTTCTATCAGTCAGAAAATTTTTCATCCATGATAGAAGCTTACCTGTCACCCCTCCAATATTTTCCAGTTTCCAGAACAACCTCTTATGTGGAACTCTGTCGAAAGCCTTTTTTAGGTCCAGATAGATGCAGTCAACCCAGCCATCTCTTTCCTGTAATATCTCTGTGGCCCGATCATAGAAACTGAGTTTCTATGTGAAATTCCCCCTGTGCGCATAAAATAAAGTGTTTCCCAAAAAATTCTTTTTTCTTCGTAAAATGATAAATTCCCTACCCTGAACATGTCTATGTAAAAATAAATACCAAATTCCACTTACTTTGGCTGTGGGGGCGTGGACAAGGTGCGCTTTGACGTCATCAGGGCCTGGTCGCTCGTGCGTGAATCGCCCAGAAACGTTTGCGCAGGCCATTCAAGCACTGGGTGTTGCCACAAATATATTTTCAATTATTTGTTTTATGTATTTCCAATGCGGTTTTATCTGTTTTTTTTTTATCATATATGATGCATATTTGTGTTCTTTACAATATGTATACAGTAGAACGTTCATAATGTTCCATGGAACTGTGATACATGTGTCAGTAATGTGTCCACAATAAATGTTTATTGTTGCAATATTACTTGTAAATAAATAAATAAATAAATAAATGTTTATTCAGGTAAGGTTATCTTGAGGTTATCTTGAGATGATTTCGGGGCTTTTAGTGTCCCCGCGGCCCGGTCCTCGACCAGGCCTCCACCCCCAGGAAGCAGCCTGTGACAGCTGACTAACACCCAGGTACCTATTTTACTGCTAGGTAACAGGGGCATAGGGTGAAAGAAACTCTGCCCATTGTTTCTCGCCGGCGCCTGGGATCGAACCCAGGACCACAGGTTCACAAGTCCCGCGTGCTGTCCGCTCGGCCAACCGGCTCCCTAGGTACATACATACAAGAGATTTTACAAAAATTGAAAGATTTATAGATAGAGCTAGTACATACAATGCCTAAAGCCACTATTACGCAAAGCGTTTCGGGCAGGAAAAACATTAACGACTAAAACTTAATACTAATTGAGTGTAAAGAATAAAATGTGTTGAGAACAAATTAAAATAAAGATAAAAAAGGGGGGAACATGGCGGAAAAAGCAGCACAAATACAATTCGGTCGACAAACAACGTTGTTTGAAAAAACAGACATGGGTTTACAATAGAGGGGTAAGGTAGGTTACAGGGAATTTAGTAGGTAGTGCTTCGTTTTTATCTTAAACAGGTTGAGAGAGGTACAGTCTTTAACATGGTTGGGAAGGTCATTCCACATTCTGGGTCCCTTAATTTGTAGAGCATTTCTAGTTTGATTAAAAATTGATTGTTAAAAATTCACTAAAATTACAATATGTACAGTTTCACACACTACACAGTAATACAATGTATTACACACTCAGTACTTCGGAAGTGAGTAATAATCAATGAAGCAGTCCATGGTACACAGTGCGACTTTGCTGTCAGTGCACCAGGTACAGATAAATATTCACTTCCTGTTTCTTCATTCTGTGTGCTTGCAAATAACATACTCACGTACACCCTTGGCTTTAGTACTTATAGGTTGTACGTAGCCAAGCTTGTAAAGCATAAGGTAGTATTGAAAGATTATAGGAAAAGATCAATTTGTAAGGTAGTCTTGAAAAGAACACTTTGTATGGTCCCACACAGGAAGAGATTCAGCTTGCCTCAAAGAGTGTCCATCAGTCAGGAAGAGATTCAGCTAGCCTCAAAGAGTGTCCATCAGTTAGAAAGAGATTCAGGTATTCTTGAAAATATCTATGGAAAACACCACTATGGAACCCGCTAACACTGCTCATCTATGCTACTTGTATCAGATGCATCATCACTGAACGCAGAAAACGATTCATTTATGTATCATCTAAATAAATTGGAGATAGCATAGGACTGCAAGGGGTGACGCTCAGAGCTACAACTGGATACGCTCGCTGTATCGTCCTCATAGGTGCTGTATCACTTGCATCCGACCTTTGTGTTAGGTCCTTATTGCGCCTAGCTTCACCAATATTATGACCCTTATGTTCTTCAAACAATAAGGTTTGAATTTCACGTACAGAGCGTTATCTTTCAACACCGCATCAGACAGGTGTTTGGGAGCCAGAGGCGCATGCGCCACCCATGGTTGCTCATTCAGTACTAACCCAGCCAGCAGCCTTAGGGCATTCTGGGAATTTTTTTCAAGATGGCTGCCTCTCACTGAAGGTCCTAAGAGTCCATTTCGTACACAATCAACCTTGTACACATTTATAATTGGTACCGAAAAATCAAAAAGAGTTTTCTCAGTTGGCGCAGTTTCCCGTTGACCGAGAATACTCGATTGGCGCAGTTAAGTGGTTAATATCTTCTTGACTATAATTTTGAAGGCTATTAGTTATTAGTATTGAAAACCTATTTTGACAGTACAGTGGTACCTCAGTTTAAGAGTTTAATCCGTTCCTGGAGACAGCTCGTATTACGAAAACTCATATTCCGAAGCTAATTTCCCCATAAGAAATAATGGGAAATGAATTAATCCGTTCCTGACTACCCCAAAAACCCCACTTCAAACTAAATTTTATACCTAATTCATCTAAATAAACCTACAAAACTATGTTCAAGTTATTACTTACCTTGCTATTGGAGTATGGAAGATGGTGAGGAGGAGGGAGGAGAAGAGGTGTTACTGTTTGGAAGGGAAGTCCCCTTCCATTATAACATCAGGCAGTGAGGACTTCACTGGTGTGCACGTTTTGCCTGCATACCACTAAGACTTGCTTGTCTTACTAAGAATCTGTCTAAAGACACTTGTTTTTCCCTACATTTTAACACTTGTCTGTAGTAAGACATCACATTGTCATTTAAAAGGTCAATGCAACAGCCTGCTACAGCTTTATCTGGGCGAGTTTTTTCGACAAAACTTTGCAATTCTTCCCATATTTCACACATTTTCTTAACACTTTAGTGTTATCACGGCGCTCAAGAGCATTACCACTTTTTGTGTTGAGGTCGCACAGCGGACTCGCTCACGAGTCACGAGAAAAAATATTTCTATAAACTCTATTGCTATGCGATCGACTTTGGGATAGTTTGAAAATGTCTGCCATGAAATTTCCGTTTTCTCTAATAGCCGCATAGCCTATTTGGGAGAACGGCGTAGCATTGCACCATCGAAGTAAGACCATTGTATTGTTGACACGACAAGTGTAATCGACGTAGTTTTTTATTTGGTGTCGGTCTAACGCATCCTTGTGTGACATTTTATACTAATGTTCTTATAGAACATTCTATTGCAAACACATTGGTACAAAAATGAAATACGTAAATTGAAAATTAATGTGAGAACAGTGAAAAGAGTATACACTTTTCAGTGTTGCCACTCGATCGCCCAAAACGCAGCACTATTTTCTTACGTTAAACCTTACCACTGGCTTTCTTGGGACCCATGGCTAGATATATAATAACTTTTATGGTCAAATGACCAAAAATCCAACAAAACACTGAAAATCCGGGTGAAGAATTTACGTGGGATAGTCACTGGGTGCGAGGCACTGGTAAACTGAGGGGTGAGAGGCGACAATCGCTGTACCACCACGCGCTAGGTCAGCCTGTACGCGTATCAACAAACTCGCCTTCCGAGGTAACCCTCGCCTTCCGAGACACATTTTCCGAGGAAATCCTGCTCGTATTCCGAAAAACTCGTTTACAGGGACACTCGTATTCCGAGGTACCACTGTATGTCTCTCTGATACTTCCTAATGCAATATCATCCTATCTTCCATTTACATGATCATGATAGTCACTGCAGGATGACATTTGACATTTGCACAGCAGAGATATTTTCAAACATTCTTGCATGGTCATACTGGTGCTTCCTAGATTCATATGTAGAGTGGGTTCTGGGAGTTCTTTGATTCCCCAAGCCCAGCCGTGATGGCCAGGCTTGACTTGAATCAGTCAGTAGGCCCACATATCTACTACAATCTGGTTCTCTGATTGTGCCTATAGCAGTTCTACTCTAAACTGGCTCTAGTCCACATTTTCTGCAATATTGTTTGCCCCTGTATGCTGTTATGTCCTCATTTGTGTTCCCTGATCACAGGAAAAATAATAAAAAAATAGTAAGTAGCATATTTTGGCCACAATAGGGCAGGGAAGTCTGGCAAAAGAGAGGCGTTGACAGATCAGGCGCCAGAGGAGGTCTGCTCTGCCCGAGCTGTCAGGGGGAGTTGTCACAAAGATATTATTACCTAATTATTTCAATGTCTTTGATTTATTTTTCTTAGTTTTTTTGCAGTAATATTATTCAGTAGTGTGCAGTGTGATATATTTATATAATAAAATGTGTGAATCATAGCTATACTCAAAATTATGGTGTGTATATTAGTGATTCAATTATTATATTCATAAAACAATAAACAAATAGTTTTTCGGTTCTTACTCTATATACACACATGTTCCATATAAGTATCTGCATTTTTGTTCACCATAACGAACCACTAAGTTGGAATTGTCAGTCAAAAAGCAACGAGGAGTGGCCACCACAAACCAGCCAGCCAGCCCCTCGCCACTCCCTCCCTCAACAACACCACACTCACCAACATCCTCCTTCCACCATACTGTTTTTGCTTTTATTCACTATATACAGACGTTATATATAGGTATCTACATGTTTTGTTCACCATAACTGTTCAACTAAGCTGGTATAGTACCCAAAGAGCATAGTGGCCACCCTTACACAGCATGATATGTCGTGCAGACGACGCAACCACCCTCACCTAAATGGCTTCTCCCAATACTCCTTTTGCTGTTATTACACTATATATATACATGTTATATATAAGTATCTACATTTGTGTTCACCATAACGAACCACTAAGTTGGTATGATGAGCCAAAAAGCAGCAAGGAATGGCCGGCACACCAGCCAGCTTCTGGCCGCCACTCCCTCCCTCACCTCACCTGACTCGCCAACATTCTCCTCCCACCATACTGTTTTTGTTTTTATTCACTGTATACAGAAGTTATATATAAGTATCTGCACGTTTTGTTCACCATAGCAAACCATTAAGCTGGTATAATAAATGCAGACAGCAACTGGTGGCCACACAGATTTGGCAGACAACGTTACAGCCCTCCCACCCTCAACATTATTACTCCCACAGCACAACACATATTATCACAACAATCCTGCTATTATCAGAATCCTGGTAATTTTTATCACAGTCAGGGGTCTTCTGTAATACTATCATTGCTAAATAATACCTGCTACAGTTATTTCTGGGGCTTACTAAGCTGATATGCTTATAACAGACTTTGGCATCAGTCATGTGTATGGAGTTCTGTGGACCTACCAGGAACCACGAGCCAGAACCTGGCCCCCTCAGAGAGGCATGGGGAGCAATGGCCTATAGACACCCCCATGTGGTTGGAAGCATTCTATGTCGGTTATCGACCAGGTTAGGCACCCAGAAAGCTAAGCATCCCAAAACAAACCCCTATTCTGGTGAAAATATTGCTACCAAATGCCCAACAAGTGAATAGAACTCCCCTAAAAGAAACAAGCAATCGAGCATGACGTCACACGTTGCCAATCCGCTGTCTGCACAGCTCCCCCTTCCCCAGGTAGGGGAAGGGAAAGCCTCAGACCCCCCACGCTGGCTATCCACCCATCAGTTCTCAGGCTGATGCTAGAAACGGAGGTCGTGTGCTTGGCTCCAGCGATTCCAGCACTGTGTTTTGAGTGTGGTGGGCTGTCTTCCAGGGGTGCGAGAACCAGGAGTTATCCTACAGTATTCAGGCTGCATGCGCCTAGGGTTCTCGTCCAAAGGTGCCCTGTAAGTACTGCCCTTGGAGCTTAGGTTTACCTTCCACAAGTTCCTCGGGGTCTGCCTCTGCTAGGCCGTATTACTGCTTGGTTTTTGGGTGCCTTTTGGGTGCTTAGGGGTCTTCCTGGTTTGCCTTAGGGTAAGAGGCAGTTTGCACTGGTGGGGTGCAGGGTACTGAGCAGCTTGTTTTCACCACTTACAGCGGCCGGCTCTGTTCCTTGGGGTACATTGTCCTCTTGTGGGGTTTTGTTTTTGCCTTGTAGGGGGAGTCTTCCTTGCTTTCCCCACCTTTTTTTGTGCCTGACCTGTGCACGGTTCTATTTTGGTGGTGCCCCGTGCTAGGTCCCTGTGAGTGTACACGTCCCTGGGGTACAGCTTTAGACAGTTGTTTGGTAGTTTTAGGCACTGGTTAGTAGTACCGGTAGTATTACTAGGGAGCCAGTCGGCCGAGCGGACAGCACACTGGACTTGTGATCCTGTGGTCCTGGGTTCGATCCCGGGAGCCGGCGAGAAACAATGGGCAGAGTTTCTTTCACGCTATGCCCCTGTTACCTAGCAGTAAATAGGTACCTGGGTGTTAGCTGTCACGGGCTGCTTCCTGGGGGGTGGATGGCCTGGTCGAGGACCAGGCCGCGGGGACACAAAAAAAAAGCCCCGAAATCATCTCAAGATAACCTCAAGATCTCAAGATAACCCTGCCTGGGATTACCTGGGCGTGAGTTTCCGTTAAACAATCAGGACCCTGGGAATCCCCTAGGGGATGCATGGGTCTGATTGATGTGTCCCCGGAGTCCCCCCTCGCTTCGTACGAGTTCGAGGGTTGCTCGGTCCCTTTGACTCAGGGTGACCCTCACTGTTTTTGCCTTCGTCACCCTGCCTGTTGGGTCGATGACACCTTCAACCCGGAGTCATGCGAGTTCTATTGCTTGCTAGTGACTCAGTTTACCCAATCTCAAGATGATGTTCTACAGGTACAGGTGGCGCAGGTGTTGCATGCTTATTTTAGGTTGTTGTAATGCGCTAGGTTGGTTGCCCACCCGGATGCCCCGAGGCTGCCCCGTTTTGCTTATAGGGACCCAGACTTTGGGGTGAGGGTCGCTTCGACTTTGGTTCAGTCTGCACCCCCCTTCCTCGTTCTTCCCCTGCTGTGGTGCGTCCTGGTTCCCCCTCCCCCTCCCTACTTCCAGCCCCTAAACGTCTGAGGGTTTCGGAGTCGGAGCAGGGTTTAGATGGTCTTGAGTCTTGGGGCAGTCTCAGGGGATGCCCCTTCCCGTGTGGCGACGGAGGCATTCGAGTCTGCTCTCCCTGCCGAAGCCTCTGGGTCTGACCAGTGGGCCCCCTTCGGTTCAGCTTACTCAGCTGCGCCGGCCTTTTCTTTAGGGGCCGGTGCTCTGGGGGATGACTTGGCCCCCCTGGTCCCGAGGAGGGGGGATCTTGGGGCTGGGGAGGGGCTGACTCGGGGGCCTTGGACCTCGCTGGACCCTGCCTGGATTTTTTTACCCTTGGAGCGGGGCTTATTGTTACTTGGATTGGGGTTCTTTTTTCCACCCTCTGCGTACAAGTTGGATTTGGCGTCTGCCCCTCCCCGGGTTCGGTTCAGTGTTCCCTCACGTGCGTCGGTCCCGTCTTTTCGGAGGTTTTCGGGTTCCCGCATCCAACCGTCTGCGGTGCAGGCTGCCCTGGCGTCTTACCTCCTGCGTGACCCGGATTAAGCCTCGGTGATGGATCTGTCGTATTTCAGGTTTGGGAATTCGTTCTCTTTCTGGGTCCGTTACGAGGTTCCGGAGTCGTCCTGGCTGGCGGACTGACCTATTTTTGCTTTGGAGGCTTGGCATTCTTCCTGTCGTTTCCGCACGCTTCAGTGGCACGAGGTCTCGACGGTGGTTCAGGTTTTCCTGGGGAGCGAACTTGAGCACCTCAATGAGTACTTGTTTGCTCTTGCCCTTCCCCGGGATGTTGGCATTCTGCAGCTCCATGTGATGGTTCCCTCCCTGTTGGCTGCACAGGTGGCCAAGAACTTGCGTGCCCGGGGCCTCTTGGCTTTGGCCTTGCTCTTCTTTTCTCTCCTGGAGTTGTATTCGGACTGGCTTGGGGAGGATGTGGGGGCGCTCGGGTATGTTCCGGGGTCCGGTGCCTTGGGATTGGCGGCGCGCATCGTCTGCCTTGTTGAAGGCTCACGTGTCGGCAGGAGGTGCTTGCCTCCTCCTTGGAATCGGCCTGGACCCTGGCTATTAGGATGTCTTCTCCTTTTTGTCCTTTGCTTTTTGCTCCTTCGGCCATGGCGCAGTATATTCAGGCTGCTTTGGCTTGTTGCTGTCCTATGTCTGACATGTTGGTTCTCCAGGGGTCCCAGGGGGTGAGGGGCCTTCCCAGAGGGGGTCGTGCCAGGGCTTGGGGTTCCACTTGTCGTGGTAGGCTACTGGTGCCAGTTTTGGGTTCGGCTGCCTTCGGACCTGCCTTCGTCTGGTCGGCACGGTGCTCGCTCTGTGCGAGATTCTGGGTCTTGTAAGGGGCGCTGGCCCTTTCACAATTCGCCAGATTGATGGGGCGATGGGGGGTGGGAGGCTTGCGCTGTTTGCTCATGCCTGGTCCCATGATTTGTGGGTGTTTCAGGTAGTTTCCTTCTGCCTGCGATGGCATTGGGTGGCCCCTCTTCCTTCAGGGGGTTCGGGACTGGTGGGGCAGGCCGCTTCTTCTGTGCTCCGTCAAGTCGTCTTGGAGTGGGTTCGCTTGGGCGTCGTTGAAATGATGTTGTCCCTCAAATGGGTCTGTTTCCAGTGCCGAAACAGGACTGTGTGGACCTGAGGTTCATTCTGGATGACTACCCTGTCTAAAGTTCGGCTCCAGTTGGAGCCGGGTTCTTGGATGGTGTTCCTGGACCTCCGGGACCCTTATTGGCACGTCCCAATTCATCTGGGGTTCAGGGACTGGATCGGTTTTATTGTGGGGAACAAAAGGTTACCGCTTTCATTGTCTCTTGTTCGGGTTGAATCTGGCACCTCACGTGTTCACACGCCTTACGCGGGTCATTATGGCCCATCTGCGCATGTTAGGTGATTGGGTTTGATTGGATTGGCCTACCTCGACAACTGGCTAGTTTGGGCTTCCAGCAGGTACAGCTGTCTGCTAGCCAGGGATTTGGTGCTTTCCCAGCTCGCCGAGTTTGGGCTCTTGGTGAAGTGGAGGAAGTCCCACCTGGTTCCCTCCCAGGTTCGGTCGTGGCTGGGTCTTGTGTGGAACTCTCGGACCGCTTCCTTGTCTCTTCCTCCGGAGTCTCTCCTCCGGCTGTGGTTCCGCTTGCGCTTGTTTCTGGTGAGCTCTCTGGGTCACTCGGCGGTTGCTCGAGGGTTTGTGCGGGAGCCTGAACTTCATGATGATGGTCTACCCGCCGGGTCGGGTTTGGCTTCCTCGGCTGTTCTGGTTCCTTTGGGGACGTCCCTTCTGCCTTTCTCACGATCGCTGGGTTCAACCCCCAGGGGCCTTGCGTCGGCTGCTGCGTCACAGGCTTCCTCTTCAGGTTTTTCGGGGTTCAGTGCTTGGCACCTGCCCTCGCCCTCGCTTGATGTGTTCACGGACGTATCGTCTCTCAGCTGGGGCTTTGTGACCAGTGCTCACCAAGCCAGCCAAGGGCGGTGGGGTCCGTCCCTCCATCTGGCCTACATCATGGTGCGGCAGTGTGGTTTGCGCTTTGGAGGGTTCGGGTTGCCCGCGGATCGATGATCCTGCTCCATTCGGACTGCTCACTGGTGGTTCATTGCCTGAACCATGGGATTCGATGTGGTCCTTGGCTCTAAGGCACTGGTCGCTTCGGGTGACTCATCTGCTCAGTTCTTGGGGTTTAGCTCTCCTGGCTGTTCATGTGCAGGGAGTGTCCAACGTCTTGGCCAACGGCCTGTCTCATTTCGTTCCCCTCTCCACGGAATGGACGGTCGATGCCGACTCCTTCCGTTGGCTCTGCCAGATATTTGGGCGCCCCAAGGTGGACCTCTTCGCGTCGGCGTGGTCGCAGTGCCTCCCTAGTATGTGGCACCCTTCCCCGATTGTGAGACCATCGGGGGTCGATGCCTTTCGGCAGGACTGGTCGAGGTGGAGGTTCCTGTACCTCTTTTCCCCGGTTCAGCTGTTGCTCCAGGTCCTAACTCGCTTGGAGACCTACCAGGGAAGAGTTGTCCTCTCGTCCCTGTGGTGGCCGGCCCAGCCATTGTTTCAGGCGCTGCTTGCCCGGTGTTCGAACCCGGAGGTTTTCTCGCAGCTCCGCCTCTTCCAGCACATTGGCCCGGTATGTCACGTGGCTGGTTTGATCTTCTTCTTGAGTCTTTGTGTATGTTTTTTTTTTACTCTGGTTTATCATCACCTCTATGGTGATCAGGTGGTATCTTTGTTGGTGTTCCACCTGCGGGCTTCGTCTCCGCGGCAGTATGAGGTCTCCTGTTGGTCCTTTCGGTTCTTTTCTCATCTTCGTCATTGTGCTTCGCTTTCTGTTCGGGTGGTGTTGTCCTTACTCTCTTGGTTGTTCTAGGACTGTCACCTTATGCCTAACATTGTCGCCTTGTATTGTAATTACCTAAGTAATTACCTAAGTGTAGTTACAGGATGAGAGCTACGCTCGTGGTGTCCCGTCTTCCCAGCACTCTTTGTCATATAACGCTTTGAAACTACTGACGGTCGTGGCCTCCACCACCTTCTCACTTAACTTGTTCCAACCGTCTACCACTCTATTTGCGAAGGTGAATTTTCTTATATTTCTTCGGCATCTGTGTTTAGCTAGTTTAAATCTATGACCTCTTGTTCTTGAAGTTCCAGGTCTCAGGAAGTCTTCCCTGTCGATTTTATCAATTCCTGTTACTATTTTGTACGTAGTGATCATATCACCTCTTTTTCTTCTGTCTTCTAGTTTTGGCATATTTAATGCTTCCAACCTCTCCTCGTAGCTCTTGCCCTTCAGTTCTGGGAGCCACTTAGTAGCATGTCTTTGCACCTTTTCCAGTTTGTTGATGTGCTTCTTAAGATATGGGCACCACACAACAGCTGCATATTCTAGCTTTGGCCTAACAAAAGTCATGAACAATTTCTTTAGTATATCGCCATCCATGTATTTAAATGCAATTCTGAAGTTAGAAAGCATTGCATAGGCTCCTTGCACAATATTCTTTATGTGGTCCTCAGGTGATAGTTTTCTATCTAGAACCACTCCTAGATCTCTTTCTTTATCAGAATTCTTTAAAGATTTCTCACATAATATATAGGTTGTGTGGGGTCTATGTTCTCCTATTCCACATTCCATAACATGACATTTATTAACATTAAATTCCATTTGCCAAGTGGTGCTCCATATACTTATTTTGTCCAGGTCTTCTTGAAGGGCATGACAGTCATCTAAATTTCTTATCCTTCTTATTATCTTAGCATCATCAGCAAACATGTTCATATAATTCTGTATACCAACTGGTAGATCATTTATGTACACAATAAACATCACTGGTGCAAGAACTGAACCCTGTGGTACTCCACTTGTGACATTTCTCCATTCCGATACATTGCCTCTGATTACTGCCCTCATTTTTCTATCAGTCAGAAAATTTATCATCCATGTTAGAAGCTTACCTGTCACCCCTCCAATATTTTCCAGTTTCCAGAACAACCTCTTATGTGGAACTCTGTCGAAAGCCTTTTTTAGGTCCAGATAGATGCAGTCAACCCAACCATCTCTTTCCTGTAATATCTCTGTGGCTCGATCATAGAAACTGAGTAAATTCGATACACAGGATCTTCCAGATCAAAAACCATACTGTCTGTCTGATATTATATCATTTCTCTCCAGGTGTTCTACCCATTTAGTTTTGATTAGCTTTTCCAATACTTTCACTATTACACTTGTCAATGATACAGGTCTATAATTGAGGGGGTCTTCCCTGCTGCCACTTTTGTAGATTGGAACTATGTTAGCCTGTTTCCACATGTCTGCTACAATTCCTGTACACAGGGATGCCTGAAAGATCAGGTGAATGCGGCAGCGGCGGAGCCACTTCAGCTTGCTTTTGGTATTGATGTTACTTTTGCACCATTTTGCAATCTGTCTTGTGCATTGTTGCACCTCCGGCCTGCTCATGCACCGTCTGAGCCATCCTGGTCTTTGGACAAAGTGCTCTCTTTTCTTTCTTCTCCTTGGTTTGTTGTGGCTCCTTCGGTTTGGGATTGTTTCTCCAAGGCTCTTTTTCTGTTGGCATTGGCCTCTGGGGGTCGGGTTGGGGAGCTTCATGCTCTCCTCTGGTGCAGCGGTTTCTGCTCTTTCGGTCAGGGTGATAAGTTTGTTCATCTGCAGCCTTCTCCTTCTTTTAAGGCAAAGAATGAGACTGCTGCTTTCCGGAGGAGTCCCTGAGTTGTTAATGCTTGATTGGTCAGGCCGGGGGTGCATCATGTTTTGTGTCCGGTTGCGGTTCATCGCCGTTATTTGCGCACCACAGCTTCTGTGTCCGAGGACGCGCTTTGGGTTGATCCAGTTTCCCTTCTTTTCTGTTCGCGGGTGCGGGTCTCCCAGGTCATCCGCAGAGTTATTAAGGCTAGCCAGCCTGCGGTCTATCCCTGTGCCCATGACGTACGTAAGTTTGCTGCTCTTGCTGCCATCTTTGACAACATGTCCTGGGCTGACATTCGGGCACGGGACTTTTGGCAGTCGAACAGGGTCTTGGCTGCTCGTTACCTAGTGAACGTCCCTGGGCCTCATCGGGCCTGTGTCGCCTATAGGCCTGGGTCGGGGGGCTACAGCCAGTTGTCTCGACTTGGAGTTGAGGAGTGAGCAGCGACCACCCTCTGGGTAAGTCCCTATGTTTTCCTCTGTGGGTAGTTAGCTCCCCAGAAAACCAGCGTTATATGTAATGAAATGCCATTTTCTGGTTTAGACTCGGAGGCTCCCCAGCATCCCTTTCTCCCTCTGGTTGGCAGTTTTTCGCGTGTTTTGACATCCAGCCTCAGACCTAACAGGTGGATAGCCGGCGGGGGGTCTGGGGCTCCCTCCCATCCCACTTCCCGGGGAGGAAGGAGCTGCACAGATAGCGGCGGTGTGACGTGTGACATCATGCTCTTTTGCTCTTTTTTTTTTTAGGGGAGTTCTATCCACTTGTTCGGCTTTTGGTAGCAATATTTTCACCAGAATATGGGTTTGTTTTGGGATGCACATCTTTCTGGGTGCCTGACCCAGTTGGTGGCATAGAATGCTTTGAATCACACGGTGGGGGGGGGGGGGTTTCTATAGGCCATTGCTCCCCATGCCTCTCTGAGGGAGCCAGGTTCTGGCTCGTGGTCCCCGGTAGGCCCACAGAACTCCATACACATGACTGATGACAAAATCTGACATTAGCATATCAGCCTAGTAAGCTCCGGGGAGCCTCCGGGTCTCGCCCAGAAAATGGTGTTTCATTATATTCAACGCTGCTTTTTTTTCACATTTTTGGGCAATTTCGTGGTCACAAGCTGAACAGCAGTGCTGTGAGCTCATGCTTGCTGCGCCAGCTTTGGTGGCTCACTCAGCACTGAGGCCCTCTCACCTGGGAATGTTGCCCACGATTTTTTTTTTTAAATGGCGTCTGGTTTACAAGAGCCCTGAGGAAGGTGATGTGAACCCTGTGTATCCACGGGGCTGTTTAAATCTTGTGTAGTACTCCAAAACTTCATATACAGTGTTGCACAGTTTAAGGGTTAATGTGGTTGAGGTGACCTTATTTATTTATTTATTTATTTGTTTATTTATATACAAGAAGGTACATTGGGGGTTAACAGAGAACATTGAAATTAAGTTGAATTTTCATTCTTGTAAAGCCACTAGCACGCATTTGTTTCGGGCAAAACCTTGTCTCTTCTGTGGGTGTCCCGATTGTTCCCAACCCCATTGTTTCTGAATCCCAAAGTGGGATTTGGCAGACCTGTGGTATGTCCTCAAACATTTTGGATTAAACAGTCCCTCCTTTCACATGACCATTTTGGTTTATCTGCTACTGCAGGATGGAACATTGATAGTGTCCCTGTATCTGAAGGACACACATTGGTATGTGCCTATACATCCCAGGTTCAGGGGACTGACTAGGTTTTGTTATGGGAAGTTTAGCTTATCGTTTCAGGATTCTCCCCTTTGGCTTCAAACTTGTCCCCATGTGTTTATCAGGTTGGTGTGGGACGTTGTGGCCTAGTTGCATCTCTTAGGGGTTTGTGTGTTGGCCTACCTCAATGACTGAATGATGTGGGTCCTCATTCAGTCTGCTTATCAGCTGGCCAGGAATTTGGTTCTTTACCAGCTTTTCAGAGTCCTGGTGAACTGGAGGAAGTCTCAATTGGTTGCATCCCTGGTTTGGAGCTGGCTTGGCCTTGTTTGAGACTCTCGGTCAGCTTCACTGTTCCTGCCTCTAGTAGCTTTGCTCCACCTTCAGTTTCATTGCTGTCAGGTGTTTGATTCATCGCAGGTGACCCTTCGGTTGGTCAAGATATTGTGCGGGAGCCGGAACTTTACCTGCGTAGTTTTCCGGCTGGAAAGCGTTTGGTTTTACACATTGTGCTGGTTTCTCCGGTTCCTAAGATTGGCTGGTTCAGGCCAAAATCTCCCTCCAGTGGCTCTTGCTTCACTGACTTTTCTTTTGAACTTTGCTAGGTTCAGTTCCTTGGCACCATCCTACCCCATCACTAGGTATTCACAGACACCTCGACTGTGGGTTTGGACTAGTTCTCACCACGCTACCCAGGATAATTGGTCGGATCCATTCCTTCAGTTGCACAGTTTGCAACTGTGTGGCATGCCCTGCAGAGAATTTGGCTTTCTCCTAGCTCCACGCTCTGACTCCATTTACACTGCATCCCCAGTTGTTTTCTGGGGGGAGCCCTGTCGGCTCCCCGGAGCTATCCAGGCTGAATGGATATGTATAACTTTCTGGCATCAGTCAAAGTGCTAGGAGTTCTTGCCTACCGGGGACCACGAGCCAGAACCTGGCCCCCTCAGAGAGGCACGAGGAGCAATGGCCTATAGAAACCCCCTTGTGATTGGGAGCATTCTATGTCTGCCATCAACCGGGACAGACACCCAGAAAGGTAGGTGCCCCAAAACAAACCCCTATTCTGGTGAAATTATTGCTACCGAAAGCCAAACGAGTGGACAGAACTCCCAAAACAAAATTATCAAACTAGCATGATGTCATCATGTCGCCGCGCCACCGTCTGCGTAACCCCCCCTCCCCGAGAGGGGGAAGGGGGAGCCCCAGACCCTCCACGCCGGCGATCCAACTGGCAGTTCTTGGCTGATGGTCATACTGGCTGGTCGAGTGCCTCTGGCTCCGGTTTTTGTTTCAGTTCTGTGCCTTGTGGTGTGGACTGTCTCTACCGGTGGGGTGTGAGCCAGGAGTAAGATTCCACAGTACTCGGGCTGCATGCGCCTAGGGCTATCTTCCCTAGGTGCCCTGTAAGTACTGCCCTTGGGGCTTGGGGCCACCTTCCACAAGTCACCTTGGGTTCTGCCTCCGCTGTGTCCTTTACTGCTCGGTACTGGGCCGCCCTTGGAGTCGGCTGGGGTTTTGTTGCCCTGGTTTGTCTCTGGGTAGGTGGTAGTTTTCGTCATTGGTAGGGGCGCGGGGTACTGCTCAGCTAGTTTTCACCATTAACAGCGGCTGGCTCTGTTCCGCCTGGGTACGTTGTCCTCTTGCGGGGTTTTTCTTTTGTTTTTGTTTTTGCCTGGTGGGGGGTCTGCCTTTACTATGGTCCCCCTTTCCTGTTCTAGGTGAATTTTTTTCGAATTCTTCTGTAGGCGGTACTCCCCGCTTGGCCCCCGTGAGTGGACACGTCCCGGGGGTTCAGCTTTAGCAGTTTGTTGGTAGATTTGGGCACCGGTTCGCGATACTCTGCCTGGGCTTCCCTCAGCGTGTACCAAAGGCTAAGGGCCCTGGGAAACCCCACGGGGACTCCGTGGTCCCCTAGATGTGTCCCCGGAGTCCCCCTCGCGTCCTACGAGTTTGAAGGTTGATCTGTCCCCTTGTCTCAGGGTAACACTCACCTGTTGTGCCTCCGCCATGCTGCCTGTTGGGTCCTTGTTCTTGTGACCCGGAGTCGTCCGTTGATTGTTGTCGGTACGCGCTCTCCTTCACCCAGGCCACTGGTCTTGATAATCGGGTGCAGGCGGCTGCGGCGTTGCTTGCTGGGTGTGTGTTGCTGCAACGCTCTTGGTTTGCGGCCCCGAATGCCCCCAAGGCTGCCCCGTTTTGGTGGTTGGGGTCTGGACTTGGGGGTGGGGGTCGCTTCGGCTCTGGCTCCTTCCGCTTCTTGTTCCTCCCCTTCTGTTCTACTCACTTCCTCCCTTGCTTCCTGCTCTGAACCATAGGAGGGTTTTGGGGTTGGGGCGGGGTCTGGTTGGGTTGAGACTCGGGCGGTCTCGGGGATTTTCCTCTTACGGGGTGGCGGCGGAGGCATTCGAGTCGGTTCCTCCAGCCGTGCCGTATGGGTCTGACCAGTGGGCTCCCTTCATTAGTGTTTGCTCGGCTGCCCCGGCTTTTCCTTGTTAAGCTGGGGCTTTGAGGGTGCGGCTCGGCCCTGGGTCATGCCGTAGAGGTTCCCGGGGTTAGGGAGGGGTTACCTGAGGGGCCTCGGCCCCGTTTGCCCCTCTTGGGTCCTTGTATTTTTGGTGTGGGGCTGGCAGTTCCTCAGAGTGGGGTTGTTCCTTCCCTCTGTGTTCCTGTTGTTTTCGAGTATACCCCTCCCTGGGTTCGGTTCCGTGTTCCTTCGGGTTCGTCGGTCCCGTCGTTCATGGGGGTGTGTTTCACCCCCTTTTCCTTACCCTTTTCACTCTTATGTCGCGATGCTGTTCACGAAAAAAAAAAAAGTGTTCAGGTAAGGTACATCCATACAAGGTGTGTAACAAACATTGATGGATTTCTATCTTGGCCTAGTACGCAGGGCCTCAACCGTTTCGTATTATTGTACCTGCAAGTTCCTTGGTCAGGGGTGCTTGTCGGGATTCTAAATAAATAATAAATATAAATGTTTATTTAGGTAAGGTACGTACGTCCGAGATTTTACGAAGAATGATGGATTTATAGATAGGGCAAAGCCTTCTCGTTGGTTCACGAGTCTCTTTGTACGTTCCAATATTATTGGAACGTCTGTTGATTTTCGATGTGGTTTCCATTGGGTCTTTTGTCAGCCTTGTTGGTTCCCTTCCATCATCTGTGTTCTTTTGCTTCGTTTTCGCCTTGTTTTGTTTTCGCGTCGTCTCTACTTCCAGTTTCGGCGTTTTTTGTCTTCGTTCCGCATACCTTCCTGGTGTTTGTACGATGTCTGTACGTTGTGTGTACGATTTGTGTGTCCGCCTGGTGTACGAGCCACGCCTCCCGGTGGACGGGTGGTGCGTTTTGTTTACAGGCGGTATGCTCGTGTGTTCGCGCCGTTTCTCGTGGTTTTCTACGGCTTGTTGCTCGTTTCTCCCTCCGGTCGTGGCCCTCTGGATGCTGATGGTGTTTTGGATATATGTTGGGGATGTCACTTTGTTCTCCCTATGTCCTGCTTCGTCTTCTGCAGGGCACGCACCTCTGGCCGTATTCTCCTTCGACCTCGCATTTTATTCAGGTAAGGGTACATACTGTGCCTACTGCCTCGAGTATGCTTGGCTTTCGGGCACACCTTTAGCGCTGCTCCTAGTATGTTACTTGGCTCGCCTGTGTTGTGGCACGGTCGTGTGTCTGCTCTACAGGTGAGGTTGTCTTGTCTGGCGCTTCTGTCGGCCTAGTGCTGGTTCTCACTTTTGGTGGGGTGCTTGCCTAGTAGTGCTTGCGGGGGTTGTGCTCTGGCTCTTTTGCCCCGCCTCTCCTGTCAGTTGACGGTTGTGCAGTTTCCTGAGCCTTCTGGGCTCTGTCTTCTTGTTTGCTCCTGTGGGTGGCATCTGCCTCCTCATGGCATTTTGGTGCTTTTGGCTTCCTTTCCCTCTGCCATTACTCGGGTTCTTTTTAGTGTCTGGCTCCTTTGGGTACTCACTACCTCCTGTGTCCCCTTGTGCGTACCTGCATTTGGACATAAGTACAATGGCCCTGCGGAGGCAGCTACTAATTTAAATTAAATTTTGCTCCGAGGGGCGAGTTTATTGGGCAGCGCCACTCATCTTGAGAGTAGACACACCACCATAGCAGCAGGTACAACACTCCCCGATAGGAGGAATACCTGCTGGGTTGTTCATCCTGTCACTTGTACCCAGACACAGCTGGGATTTGCTTAACTGTCTCCAGTGAACAGCTCCTCTAACAAGAAGATTATCATACATTCCCACTCACTTACATGTCCAGCCCGCCCTTGCACCAATAGTGGGTCCCCACCACCACGTTACGTGGTAATTGGTTCCGCACATCACCGGGCCTGTTACTGTGCCGCACAGGTGGCGTGTGCCACTATCCCAGTTTCTATTGTTTCGTGGAGATTGGTCAATTAACACAAACACTAAGGGACTACTTATCTTTTGTTGCATATACAGTAGTTGTGGGTGATCGTTGGCGGGCAATGGTGCGGGTTGGGCGCACTGAGTGTCGGTACGGTGTCTCGAATGTCTGTTCTAGACCACACTTGCCGGTAGACTAGTTCTTATTCGCTACTCTGCTGGTTATATGCTTGGGTGCTGCCTCAGTTCCCCACAGGTTGGCAGGACTTTTTGTTGGACGTACGGAACGGTTTGAGTTCCGTCGTTGGTACTTTGTGGAGCTTTGCTTCTCTCGTTAGGCTCATGCGTTTGGAGCGAGTATCTTCTTGGGGTACTCTACTCCTTCCGCCACCCTTGTTCACTGTTCCATCCTTGTTTACTCTTCCCCGCTTGGCGGGATTGCGTCGATGGCTCCTGACTGGGGTGTTGGTGTGGTGTTTGGTCACCTTGTGTGCGTCTTTAGTGCCTTTTGTCCATCTTTTGTTCTTTGTTGTCCTGTGGGGCTCTGCCCCGCATTGTGGTGCTTTTGTTTTCGTTGTAGACCCCTGGGTCTTTTCCCTGTCTGGACACTTTCCTTGCCTATCTTCGGTGCCTGACTGCACCCTCACATAGCCGAGGGAGAGATCTTCTCAAGAACCTCAAGATAACCCTGCTGTCCGTAAGGTCCCTCAGGTATGTGCTTGCTCCTCTACACATTTTGTGGTTGGTCGTGTGCGTTACTTCCCAGCCGCTCTTTGGGCCGTATTCGTGGTTTTCCTTACCTAATGCAGTTTTTCCTCCCCCATGCTACACTTTTTGTGTATCTGAGTCAGTGCTTCTTGATTATCCTGTTTGGTGCTCCGGTGGACCTCTGTCCATGTTCCACGTCCTGCTTTTGGACTTCTCCGGTGTTCCATTTTGGTACCGAGTTCCTGCGAATTCTGTGTGGTTTTCTGCAGGCTTCGGGTTGTGCTGTCTGTGGGGGGGGGGGTGTGGACTTTTCGATCTGCCACTCCTGCCTTCCTGGTTCCTTTTCTTGGAACCGGGTTTGCTGGGTTCCGGTCCTGGTTTCGGTTTTTCCTTGTTCCTTTTCCGGACCGGGTGTGTTTGTTTTCCTGCGGTTCTCGTCCTCGGTGGTTCTCCTCTTGGATGCCTCGGGGATGCGTGTATCATTCTTCCCTGCTGGAGCTGGTTCTGTTGCTCCTTTGGGTTGTGGGGTCGCTGTTTTTAGATTCGCGTTTTGCGCTTTTGATTGTGGTGTTCGTTCCTCGTCGTTTGTGTCGGCACAGGTGGGTTTGTTATTGGTCTCCCACCTGCACGTTTCGTCTCGGGGGCAGTGTTTGGTTTTCCTATCGCTGCGAAGGGTCCTTCGGTCTTTGATAGGGTTGGTTTGTCTTCCCTTCGGGGTTGTTCTGGGACCGTTGTCTGGGATTGTCCTGTCACCTCATGTTGGGTGGTGCTGGCAGAGCCGCTCCTGCTTACGTTCAGTGTTGCAGTTCCTTCTGCTCCATTCCAGTTGCTGTCCTGGGCATCGTTCTCCTCTGGCCTGCTCTTGAGTTTTGGGGCCGTCCTGGTCATTGGCCTGGGTGGTCTTTTTCTTCTCGTTTTAGTCTTTTTGTTTCTGGTTTTGGTTGTTCAGTTAGGACGTGTGGTATCCGCCTCCCGGCGGTTTCTTCCCTGCTTTACTTATCTTTTGGTAAGGTAGCTCCGGGGAGCCGACGGGCGTGGAGGGTCTGGGGCTCCCCCTTCCCCCTCTCGGGGAGGGGGGGGTTGCGCAGACGGTGGCGCGACGACATGATGACGTCATGCTAGTTTGATAATTTTGTTTGGGGAGTTCTGTCCACTTGTTTGGCTTTCGGTAGCAATAATTTCACCAGAATAGGCATTTGTTTTGGGGCACCTACCTTTCTGGGTGCCTGTCCCGGTCGATGGCAGACATAGAATGCTCCCAATCACAAGGGGGTTTCTATAGGCCATTGCTCCTTGTGCCTCTCTGAGGGGGCCAGGTTCTGGCTCGTGGTCCCCGGTAGGCACGAACTCCTAGCACTTTGATGCCAGAAAGTTATACATATCCATTCAGCCTGGAGCCTCCGAGACTCACCCAGAAAATGGCGTTTCATTACATTCAACGCTGGTTTTTTGCCTGAATGGAGAGGGGGTGGCTTTGCTCCATCCCCACTGGAGTTGGATGCTTCAAGTAGGTTGGTTTCTGGATACTTGGAATTTGATTCTATGCACGGTTCAGGTGCAAGATGTGTCCAACATTCTCCCTGATGTGTTATCTCACTTCTATTCCATTTTCATAAATTTTACCATCGACGATGTGTCCTTCTTTTGGCTCCATGAGACATTTGGTCACCCTGCGGTAGACCGCTGTGTGTTAGTGTGGAACCTGTGCATTCCCTCCTGTGTGGCTCAGTTCCCCGATCACATGATTCACATGGTTCTCATGGTGGATGCTCATTGACTAGACTGGTTGGAGTTCAGGTACGTTTTAACTTTTTCCTCTGGTTCATTTGTTGTTCTAGTTTCTATCCTGTCAGGATTCGTACTGAAGGAGGTGATTCTTTTGGCACCTTGGTGGCCTGCCCAGCCTTGATTTTGGGCACTTGTCACTCGGTGTCCAATCCAGAACATTTTTCCACAGCTTCTTCTATATTCAGCACATCAGACCAATGATTTATTTTGCTGGTTCAAACTTCTCTGTTTTGTGCATCTGGAGTTTTTGATGCAGGTCTGTCACCATTTGTATGGAAAGCAGGTGGCTGGGTTGATAGTAACCCCACCTGCATCTTTACAATTGGCAAAATTGAGTACTGTATATTAATTGGTCAAAGGAATTGCAACCGGGAGTGCTACTGCTCTCACACGGATCCCGCAGCCTCCCCGAATCACAAACCGGGGTTTTACACAATTTCCCCATGCACCCGGGCTCTGCCAACCAGATGTTCTACCTCTTCGCCCTTACTTCAGTACATACAAAAATCATAATAGCATGATACATCATATGAACAAATCCACAAGGGCCATGATGAGGGTTCGACCTTTGTCCGGGATGATCCCAGACGTGCCTTAGTCGACTGCGCCATGACATGGTCAAAAGAATTGCAACCGGGAGTGCTACTGCCCTCACATGGATCCCGCAGCCTCATCACGGCCCTTGGGGATTTGTTCATTTCATGTATCATGCTGTTGTGATTTCTGTGTGTAGTGTAATATAGCACTATATCAGTAGGATAGTTTCAGGAAGCCGATGGGGCTCCCCACAGAAAATGTACAACTTACAGAAAACTGCTGAGATATCAACTCCAAATGCAAGTAACAGTGGCTTCACCAATGCTGAATGGCAAAAGGGGAAAGTATTACACATGAAAAAAAAGGTGACAGTAAAATCCCTGCCTGGATATGTTGTTCCCTTGCAGGGTTTTTTATTTTCCTGCCTGGTGGGGAGGGGGTCTGCCTGTGGGTTGGTTGCCCCTTATCTCAATTTAGGGGTTTATATATACAGGGGTACTTCGGTTTAAGAGTTTAATCCGTTCTTGGAGACGGTTCGTAACCCCGAAAATTTGTAAACTGAAGCGAATTTCCCAATAAGAAATATTGGAAAATGAATTAATCCGTTCCTGATTCCCCAAAAACTTCACTTCAAAGTAATATTTATACCTAATTCACCCAAATCTACACTACAAAAATATGTTCAAGTTATTACTTACCCTTGCTGATGACTCCTGTTGGCATATGGAAGATGATGAGGAGGGGGAAGGAGGAGAGGTGGTACTGTTTGGAAGGGGAGTCCTCTTCCATTATTACATCAGGCAGTGAACATTTTTCTGGAGTGCACACGTTTTGCCTGCATACCACTAGGTCTTGGTTGTGGCTCACTGCTTGATTTTCTCACAACGAAACGATCCATTGAAGATTGTTTTTCCCTTCTTTGCAACACTTGTCTGTAGTGAGGCATCACATTGACATTGAAAAGATTAATGCAACATCCTACTGCAGCTTTCTCTGGGTGAGTCGTTTCAATGAAAGTTGCATTTCTTCCCACATCCTACACCACTTCATAATTGTTGAAGAAGGGACATTCTCTACTGCCTCATTATCCTCTGAAGAAATATCCTCAGCTTTCTCTTGTTGCTGCTCCTTTTGAAGGGCTTGGAGTTCTTCGGTGGTCAGTTCTTCATTGTGTTCTTCCTCCAACTCCTCCACATCAGCACCATCCAATTCCAAGCCCATTTTCCAGCCCAGAGTAACAATTCCCTCAACAACAGGCACTTCATTTACAGGCTCAAACCCCTCAAAGTCTAGTTCTGACACATATTCAGGCCACAATTTTCTTCAGTCAGAGATCAGGGTTCTTTGAGTCACTTCTTGCCAGGCTTTATCAATGAGTTTTAAAGCACTACAAATGTTAAAATGATGTTTCCAGAACTCTTTGAGGGTGAGGTTTGTGGCATCAGTCACTTGAAAACATACCCGGAAAAGTGCCCTTCATAAAGTTTCTTAAAATTCGCTATGATTTTCTGGTCCATAGGCTGAATTAGAGGAGTGAAGTTAGGAGGAAGTAACTTTATTGTGAGAAAATTAAATCTGTTCAACAATGCGTCTTCCAAGTCTGGAGGATGAGCAGGAGCATTGTCGAGGAGAAGTAGGGCAGCAAACTTTTCTCCTGCAGATATTTTCGTATGGCAGGGCACACCACATCATTCACCCACTCTGTAAAAAAATCCTAGTCACCCATGCCTTATTATTAGCCCTCTACATCACACACATTTGGTTTTTCTGCACACCATACTTTTTGAAAACCCTTGGATTTTCAGAATGATACACAAGCAAAGGTTTAGTTTTCAAATTGCCACTCACATTTCCACACAGCACAAGCATAAACCTATCTTTCATAGGCTTGTGTCCGGGCAATGATTTCTCCTCCTCCTTGGTAATGTATGTCCTCTTAGGCAATCTTTTTCCAGAAGAGTCCTGTCTCATCACAATTAAACACTTGTTGCGGTAGGTATCCCTCAGCCTCTACAAAATCTTTAAATTCTTCAATAAATCTTTCAACTGCTGGTTTGTCTGAGCCGGCAGCCTCCCCATGCCTCACAACACTATGAATACCACTTCTTTTTCTAAATTTGTCAAACCATCCCCTGCTTGCCTTAAAGTCTTTCGTATCTGCACTCGTTCCAAGGATTTTCTTTACAAGGTCTTCGTGCAATACCCTGGCTTTCTCACAAATGATGGCTTCTGAAACACTATCACCCGCTAACTCCTTGTTGTGTATCCAAATTAAAAACAACTTTTCTACATCCTCAAGTATTTGTGGTCTTTGTTTCGTGATTGTTGATACGCCTTTTGCCACTTTAGCACTCAAAATGTCCTTTTTCTTGGCAAGTACAGTGCATATCGTTGACATGGATTTGTTATACTGCCTAGCTAGTTCAACAACACGAGTACCATTTTCATGCTTGCGAATGATCTCTTGTTTTTCCTCTATGGTCATTCTCACATGTGATTTCTTGCCTAGAACCTTTCCACTGGCTTTCTTGAGTTCCATGGCGAGATATATAATAACAACTTTTATGCTCAAATGGTAAAAAATCCGACAAAAAACTGTAAATTCTTGTGAAGAATTCAGGCGGGATAGTCACTGGGCGCGAGGCACTCGTAAACTGAGGCGCAATCGCCATGCCACCATGCACTAGGTCGGCCTTATGCATATCAACAAACTCGGTTCCCGATGCATAGTTCGTATCCCGATTTAAATTTTCCGAACAAATCGGGCTCGTAACCAGAAAAGTTTGTAAACAGGGACGTTCGTAACCCAAGGTATCACTGTATATCCCTATCTGTCATTTTGGTAGTACCCCCTGCTAGGCCCCCGTGGTGGAAGGGTCCCGAGGGTTCAGCTTTTAGAAGTTTGCTTGGTAGTTTGGGCGCCGGTTCTCAGTACCCTGCCTGGGCTTCCCTTAGCGTGGTACTAAGGCTAAGGCCCTGGGAAACTCTGTGGGGGTCTCCGTGGTCTGATGGATGCGACCCTTCGAGTCCCCCTCTCGCTTCGTGCGAGACGGGACTCGAAGGTCTCGCTGGTTGTGCCTCCACCGTGCTGGCTGTCAGGTCAGTGATTCTTTTGACCCGGAGTTGTGCAATGTTTGTTCTTTGTATGTGCTCCAGTTCACCCAACGTACTGAACATGATATGGGGGAGCAGTCAGCAGAGGCATTGCATACTCGGTTTCGGTTGCTGTAACACAATGGGTTCGTTGCTTCCCCAAATGCCCCGAGACTGCCCTGTTTTGGTTATAGGGACCTGGACTTAGGGGTGGGAGTCGCTTCAACTTTGGTTCCGTCTGTCCCTCCTTGTCCTTCCCCTTCTGTTGTTCATCCAGCCCCCCTCCCCCCCCTTAGCTTCTGGCTTTGAAATGTCTGAGGGTTTCGGATTCAGGGCAGGGAGTTGGTGTTGAGACACCAACGGAGTTTCAGTGTTGGTGTTGAGACTCGGGAGTTCTCGAGAAAATCCCCCTTCTGGGGTGGCGGCGGATGCATTCAAGCCTAGTCCTCCTGCTGGAGCTTCTGGGTCTGACCAGTGGGCACCATTCATTGCTGCTTTTTCGGTTGCTCCTGCCTTTTCTTTAGAGGCTGGGGGTTTTGAGGACGGCTCAGCCACGGGTCCTCAGGGTGAGGTTCCCAGGGTGGGGGAGGGGGTTGACTTGGGGGCCTTGGGCCCCATTGGACCTCACCTGGGGTTTTGTACCCCCCCGGAGCAGGGCTTAGTGTTACAAGGAGAGGGGTTCTCCCTCCTAGTATAAATTAGATTTGACATCTACCCCTCCCCGGGTTCAGTTCCGTGATCCCGTGGGTTCCTCGGTCTCGTCCTTCCGGAGATTTTCGGCTTTCGGCATCTTGTCACATATGGTGCAGGAAGCCCTTGCGGCTTACCTCCTGCGCGACCCGGATTATGCCTTCATGATAAATACACATTTCTTCGTGTATGGATCTTCATGTCCGTAATGGGTTTGTTATGAAGTTCCAGGGTCATTCTGGTTAGCAGAGTGAGGGGAGGCTCAGACAACATTGCAGGTTTTCTTTGGGTGAATTTGAGCATCTCAATGCATGTTTGTTCGCCGTTGCCCTTCCACGGGATGTTGGTGTGATGCAGCTTCATGTGCAGTTTCTTTCCCTTTTGGCTGTTTTGGTCATGGAGGATTTGCGAACACGTGGCCTGCTGGCTTTGACCCTGCGTTTCTTCTCCCTCCTCAAGCTGTCCTTGGATTGGCTTGAGTTGGACATGGATTAGCTTGGAGCCGCCTCAGGGTATGGTGCGTTGCCCTTGGCAGTGTGTGTGTGTCATCTGCATTGTTGAAGCTGTTTGCGCCACTCCTGCGGTATGCGGGTTTTGTGTTTTTTGCTTCTCGACTCGGGTGTCGGAAGGCGGTGCTCGCTTCTTCCTTGACATCTGCTTTAGCCCTGGCTATTAGGTTTTCCTCGCCTTTTTGTCCTTTGCTGTTTGCAGAGTCTGCTGTTGTGCAGGCAGCTTCAGCTCATTGCCATCCTATGTCAGGCTTGTTAGTCCTCCAGGAGGGGCTCGTGGGGGGGAGGGGCCTTCTCAGAAAGGTTGTGCCAGGGCTCGGGGTTCTTCCCGTCATGGTAGGCCAGTAGTACCAGATTCGGAGCAGGCGCAGCCTTTGGTACCATCTTTTTCTGGTCAGCGCAGGGATCACACTTTGCGCCTTTTAGATTTTTGTTAGGTGCGTTGACCTTTTCGCTGTGGGAAAATCCTAGCAGGTTTTATTCATTTTCTTTTTATAAATATTAAATATTTACTTTATTTTATTTTTTAATTGACTTTAACCCCTTAACTGCGTGGCCTCCAAATATGACACCCCCCAGTGCGCAGGAAATAAAATCTCTGGAAAAAATTCTTTTCTGTTTTTAAAGTGTCAAAAACCCTTTCCTGAGTAAGGGTATAGTAACAGAAGGTCGAAATTGATAGTACTTTAGCTGCTATGGGGTCCGTAAGTTCGTGCGTGACATCATCATTCTATTTTCGCCCATGGCATACGCCCCCGGGGCAGGTAGGGCGCTTGGGGAAGGATGTGCGAGTTACCACGAATATATTTTTGTTCATTTTCTGCGCACAGTTCCAAATACATTTTATATGCTTTTACGTACCAATCCTATGTATAATGAACACGTACACTATACAGTGGTACCTCGCATAACGATTGCCCCAAAAGACGAATATTTTGGGTAACGAACGGCCTGATCGGCGTCAAATCGTCCCGTATGACGAACGCTGGTTTGTGTAACGTCAACACCACATGGTGGGGTCGCGCTGCTTCTTGCACATTCTTAGATGCCTCCGACGATGCACATAAATTATGTTGTTCTTGTTTAAAGATGCTAATGATGCTGGGATATAAAAGGGTGACTACTGAGATGTTGCAAAGCATCGACGTTTTTGTAGGAAAAATGAAATGAAATGTCTGATATACAACAAATGTCAAAAAAGTTCGTTCGGTGGTCGGCAGGTAGGCTGCTCCATGTTTCTTACATACAAAAAACGAAAATAATAAAAAAATGAAGAATTTTGAAAACCAGTACAAATGTCAAAAAGGTTCGTTCCGCGGTCTACAGGTCGGCTGCTCCATGTTTCTTTAAAAAAAAAAAAAAAAAACGAAAAATAAAAGAACTGTTGAAACAATTTGAAAAATGGACAAATGTCATAAAGGTTCGTTCAGTGTTTGTCGGGTAGGCTGCTCCATTATTGAGACGTAAGTGACAAATACAAAACAAATGGAACACATTTGAAACAAAGATTGTCATACTGGAGCAGCCTACCCAACAAACACTGAACGAACCTTTTGCTATAACGAATATGAAAGACAAGGGCTGCTGGCTGGGTTAGTAGTGCGTGAGCAACCATTTGTGGCACACGCGCCTCTGGCTCTCAAACACCTGTCCCACACGGTGTTGAAAGACTGTGCTCAGTCAGTGCAATTCAGACCCTATTGTTTGAAGAACATAAGGGTCATAACATTGGTGAAGCTAGGCGTAATAAGGGCTTAACACAACGGTCGGATGCCAGTGATACAGCACCTATGAGGATGATACAGCGAGCGTATCCAGGTGTAGCTCTGAGCCCCACCCTTGCCATCTGAAATGTATATAGATGATACATAGATGAATCGTTTTCTGCGTTCAGTGATGATGCATCTGATACAAGTAGCATAGATTAACAGTGTTAGCGGCTTCCATGGTGGTGGTGTTCATTGATATTGTTAAGAATACCTGAATCTTTTCCTGACTGATGGACACTCTTTGAGGCTAGCTGAATCTCTTCCTGACTGATGGACACTCTTTGAGGCTAGCTGAATCTCTTCCTGTGTGGGACCTTACAAAGAGATTTTTTCAAGACTACCTTACAAATTGAGCTTTTCCTATAATCGTTTCAATACTACTTTATGCTTTACAAGCTTGGCTACATACCACCTACAAGTACTAAAGCCAAGGGTGCATGCGAGTGCGTTATTTGCAAGCACACAGAACGATGAAACGGGAAACAAAAATCTATCTGTAGCTGGTGCAAGAAGAGCAAAGTCGCGCTGTGTACCATGGACTACTTCGTTGACTATTATGCACCTCCAAAGTACTGAGTGTGTAATACAGTGTGTTACTGTGTAAATAGTATATGAAACTGTACATATTGTAATATTAGTGAATTTTTACCACGTAATATTGTGACAATAAACATTTATTGTGGACACATTACTGACACATGTATCACAGTTTCATGGAAAAATATGAACATTCTACTGTATACATATTGTAAAGGTCACAAATATGCATCATATACGATAAAAGAAACAAATAAAACCACATTGGAAATGCATAGAAAAAATATTTGAAAATATATTTGTGGCAACACGCGGTGCTTGAGTGGCCTGCGCGACCGTGTCTGGGAGCTTCACACACGGGCGACCAGGCCCTGATGACGTCACAGCGCACCTTGTCCACGCCCTTACAGGCAAAGTAAGTGGAATTTGGTAATTATTTTTACATAGACATGTTCAGGGACGGTAATTTATCATTTTACAAAGAAAAATTATATTTTGGGGAACATTTGATGTCATGCACACTAGGGAAATTTCACAATAAACACAGTGTATCACATTGGTTACATGGGGGACACTCGTTTTGTATGACGTCCGTTTCACATGACGAACATGGAACGGATTAAATTCGTTATGCGAGGTACCACTGTATTATGGCAGTAGAACATCCTTACTGTCCGAAGACACTGTTACGTGCATGACACGTGTACACATCTGGCACATATTTCCATTGTATTATGCTAATTTATGTATATATACAGTCTATTTACACACTGTACACTATCACACACTATATGCATTCACCATGAACACACTCAGAACTGTACGGGTGTCAGCTGCCACACCCTCACTCCTCCAACATCCAGTCTCTCCCTCACTCCTCCAAAATCTTACTCGCCAACGTTGCTCCTCCCACCATACTGTTATTATTTGTATTATACTATTGACACACGTTATGTATACCTATCTACATGTTTTATTCACCAGAACTATGCAAGTAAGCCGGTATTGTGTCCAAACTTTACAGTGGCCACCATACACTGCATGAGAAATCACACAGCAGCCAGCAGACGACGCTACGATTACATCGCCTCCCTCACCAAAATAGCTCCTCTCAACATACCCCTGTTGCTGTTACTACACTATATACACACATTGTATATTCCTATGTACAAATGTGTTCACCATAGCAAACCACTAAGCTAGTAAGATGAGCAAAACAAGAGTGGCTTCCACACAGTGAGGCTACCTCGATTCTCTCCTTCGCTCCCTCACCACAATTACTCCTCCCTCAATACTACGCACAGTGCTTATTATCACCACAATCCTGCTGTTATCACAATACTGGTCATTGAATCCTGTAAATACATAATTGACAACAAGTTTATTTTGTAAAGGAACCTAAGAAGTCGTTTGAAGATTCTTAGGTGGACGAAATAATGCTGTGGTGCTGTGGCTAGCGCTGTGAACATCGTGAACAGCATTGAATCACTAATATTTGAACATTGTACACAGTCATTATCACACTCAGGCTCTTCTGTAATACTATCATGGCTAAATAATACAAGTTATATATATATTTTAACATTATTATGCAATGCTGTGGTCACAAGCTAAACGGCAGTGCTGTGAGCTCGTGCTGCATGCGCCGGCCTTGGTTGCTCACTCATTACTGAGGCTCTCACACCCGGGAATGTAAACCAAGATTTTTTTTTTATAGATGGCGTTTGTTTACAAGAGCCCTGAGGAAGCTGATGTGAACCCCATGTAGCCAAGGGAGATTTGAATGAAACGTAAAAAATACAAATACCCAGAGGCGCGTAGCACACCCCAGACATGGGCCTGCAGGCGCGTTGCTCATTTAAAGGGTTAATATTATATTATTTTTCTTCTGTGTTAGTTCTTAGTTCTTAGTTAGTGGACTGTATATTCTGATTCAGCTGCTAGAACTTATCATACACAGTTGGGGGGGGGGGGACAATTTGTGGCTTAACCCTCAAACCGCTAGGGGCCCAAATGCAATTCACACCCACAGGCGCAACAACAACAAAAAAATCCAAAAAATTCTTTCGTCTTATAGAAGTGTTCATTTTTGTTCCCTGATCACGGAAAAAATGACAAAAAAATCGTAGATGGCATATTTTAGCCGCAATAGGGTAGGGAAGTGTGGCAAAAAAGGGGCATTGGCAGAGCCTTCGCCAGACGAGGTCTACTCCGCCCGAGCTGTCAGATGGCAGCTGCCACAAATATATTATTACCAAATTATTTAAATGTCTCTGATTTTTTCTTAGTTTTTTTGCAGTAATATTATTCCATACAGTGAATTGTGGTATATTTATATTATAAAATGTGTGAACCATCGCTGTACTCAAAATTATGGTGTGCATATTAGTGATTCAGTTATTATGTTCATAAAACAATAAACAAATAGTTTTGCTGTTGTTACACTATATACACAGGTTATATATAAGTATCTGCATGTTTTGTACACCATAACGAACTACTAAGTTGGTCTTGTGAGTCAAAAAGCAATAAGGAGTGACCGCCAAACACCAGCGAGCCACTCACTGCCACTCCCTCCCTCAACACCACCTCACTCACCCTCATTCACCTCCCACAATACTGTTTTTGCATTTATTCACTATACACAGACGTTATATATATGTATTTACATGTTTTGTTCACCATAACTGTACATCTAAGCTTGTATGGTGAGTAAAGGCACAAAGACGTAGCTACTCACACAGTCAGCTGATCGGCGGCCGCCCTCAAGGCCAGACGCACTAATATTTGTCCCCCAACAATATTGTTTGTGGTGTTATTATGCTATATACACACATTATATATAAGTATCTACCTGTTTTATTCACCATACCTGTACAAATATGCTGGTATGGTGCCCAAAGACCATAGTGGCCATCAGTAAACAACGTGCCAAGTCGTGCACGTTGCAGACGATGCTCCTCCCTCACCAAAATGGCGGCTCCCAACCTACTCCTCTCGCTATTATCTCTCACTATACACACGTTATATGTAAGTATCTACATTTGTGTTCACCATAGCGAACCACTAAGCTGGTATGGTGAGTGCAGTCAATAAATGGTGGCCACACACAGTCAGAAGACGATGCCACAACCCTCCCTCCACAGTCTTACTCCTCCCTCCATGGAGCACAGCGCTAAATATCACCACAATCCTGCTATTATCAGAATCCTGGTCAGTTTTATCACAGTCAGGGGGCTTCAGTAATACTATCACTGCTAAATAATAGCAATATCATTTATATTATGGTATTTGTAGGCGATGCTGTGGTCACAAGCTGAACAGCGGTGCTGTGAGCTCGTGCTGCGTGCGCCAGCCTTGGTGGCTTGCTCAATACTGACGCTGTAACACCCAAGAATGTTGGGCTGGATTTTTTTTCTAGGTGGCATCTGGCAACTATCGGTCGTGGCTGTACTATAGCTGCCCCTATCCCAGGTGGGGCATTTAAATTATAGTGCTAGACACGAAATCATATATAAATGATGTGCGCGGTTTCGCTTTTGTCACTGATATCATTTATATGATTTTTTTTTTTTTTTTGAGATATATACAAGAGTTGTTACATTCTTGTACAGCCACTAGTACGCGTAGCGTTTCGGGCAAGTCCTTAATCCTATGGTCCCTGGAATACGATCCCCTGCCGCGAAGAATCGTTTTTTCATCCAAGTACACATTTTACTGTTGTGTTAAACAGAGGCTACAGTTAAGGAATTGCGCCCAGTAAATCCTCCCCGGCCAGGATACGAACCCATGACATAGCGCTCGCGGAACGCCAGGCGAGTGTCTTACCACTACACCATGGAGACTGCCTTTGGTGCACCCCGCTCGCCACCCCTCAACTGCGCGATATGGGACCCAGGGTGTCACGGGAGTGCGCGTAAATTCTGAAAAGTGTATACTCTCTTCAACTTCAACTTCAATGATATGTGCGGTTTGAGGGTTAAACCACTTTGAAGGGGATCCTTCATAAACCACAAATTGTTTACTAGTCTTTAACCCTTAACACTTTCGCCCGGGCATGACGCAGCTTTGCGTCATCCGTTTACTGGCGGTAATTCCGGGGATGACGCAGCATTGCGTCATCCACTTTAAATAATCGCCAAAAATCAGGTTTTTATCCGATTTTTTTGGGACTGGTTTTAAAATGCGCGCCGATGTCTTCCCATTTTCTTTGTTGAGCCTCATGGCCCTCAGGCAGCTTGTCACATGCTGTGGGCCCATTGTTTTCGCTCCACTGTTGTGACCAATGTCGCCTCCCCTCGCATCTCAAACGTGTGAACATTTCGGCTATTTTCCGTGGCTATATTTCTTACTGCGGCTTTAGAAACTATCTACGCGTTCTCCACGATGGATAGTGATCATCAACAAGGCCCTTCCAGGAAGAGAATTGCGAAAGAAAGTCTTGAAAAGGGCGGGAATTGGGAGTGTAGCTGGAAGGCGGCTGAGCACTCACTCGCGGCTAACGCGTGGCCCGTCTTCAACTCGTCGGCGGTTGGAGCGTGACCAGGTTTTTTATTTTATATGCTAATGTTCCTCTAGAGAATTCTATTGCGAACCCATTGAGACCAAAATGAAAGACTTAGGATAAAAATTGAGGTGACCAGAGTGAAAATAGTGAAAACATTTTATCGCGTTTGCGTGCTCCTGGGTAACTCGTTCGCACTTTCTCTGTTTGCTGTGGGTAATTAGCCGGGCTTTTGGAGTTTATATGCATTTAGTGCTGTAGAGAATTCTATTGCGAACACAATGATACTAAATTTAATCTCGTAGGACGAGAATTAAGGTGACAAAGTTGAAGAGAGTATACACTTTTCAGAATTTACGCGCACTCCCGTGACACCCTGGGTCCCATATCGCACAGTTGAGGGGTGGCGAGCGGGGTGCACCAAAGTGTTAACATGTTCGGGGTTTAATATCCTGTCATCCCCACAGGTGCATGTCATTTTGAAAAAAAAAAATTATTTTTTCTTTCTAACCTGTTAATTTGTGTTCACTGATCACGGGAACAATAATAAAAAAATCGTAAGTGGCATATATTGCCCGCTACAGGGCGGGGAAGTCTGGCAAATTATAGGCGCTGACTCAGCATGCGTCCCAGGCGGTTTGTTGCTCGCAAGCTGTCAGGCCAGAGTTGCCACAAAGAGATAATTACCGAATTATTTCAATGTCTCTGATTGATTTTTCATACTTTTTTTGCTGAATAAGGTCAGACGCACTAATATTTCTCCTCCAACAATACTGTGTGGTGTTATTACGCTATATATCTTATATACAGACGTTATATATAAGTATCTGCATGTTTTGTTCACCATAACTGTACATCTAAGCTTGTATGGTGAGTAAAGGCACAGAGATGTGGCTACTCACACAGTCAGCTGATCGGCGCGGCCGCCTTCAAGGCCAGACGCACTAATATTTGTCCTCCAACAATACTGTGTGGTGTTATTACGCTATATACACACATTATATATAAATATCTACCTGTTTTATTCATCATACTTGTACTAATAAACTGGTATGGTGCCCAAAGACCATCATAGTAACCAGTAAACAACACCGTCGTCTGCACGGTGGCGTCGTGTAGACGACGCCACCGCCCTCACCAAAATAGCGGCTCCAAACCTTCTCTTGCTGTTTATACCCTCTATACGCACGTTATATATAAGTATCTACATTTGTGTTCACCATAGCGAACCACTAAGCTGGTATGGTGAGTGCAGTCAATAAAAGGTGGCCACACACAGTCAAAAGACATCGCCACCACCCTCCCTCCCACAGCATTACACCTCCTTCCATGGCGCACAGCGCTAAATATCACCACAATCCTGCTATTATCAGAACCCTGGTCAGTTTTATCACAGTCAGGGGTCTTCTGTAATAATATCATCGCTACATAATAGCATGAACAAGTATAATTTGGCATTTTTAGGCGATGCTGTGGTCACAAGCTAAACAGCAGTGCTGTTAGCTCAAGCTGCGTGCATCAGGCTTGGTTGCTCACTCAATACTGAGGCCCCTAACACCCAGGAGTTTGGCCCACGATTTTTTTTTTAAAATGGCATCTGTTTACAAGAGCCCTGATGAAGGTGTGGTGAACCCCGTGTATTCGCGGGCCGTTTAAATCTTGCGTAGTACTCCAACACGTCATATGACGTGATGCGCAGTTGACTGGAACAACTTCCAGCACGTCATATGACGTGATGCGCACTTTAAGGGTTAATATATAAGTTATAAATCATACCACATATGGTGGTCTAATCTACTATTATACTTATAGTTAATTTAATTCTCAACACTAATACTATGTCTACAGTAGGAAACGCAAAAGGGCCTTATCTGATACTGTAGTTGTGGCCTGCTAAGGCTGTGTAATTGTAGTATCAGATTAGAGTGTGGCCCTGTGCCTCAGAGTGTCACCTAATGGCGGGTATCTGGAGGCTTGCAAAGTTGGTATACAACAGGGTAAATTCACTGTTATATTGGGGTCCAGCTTCCTGCTTCAGTAACTTCCCTCACAATTACTTGTTTGGGATGTTTAACATTAATAATAGCACATTAACATATTAAGGTACAGGTATGACATGAATAAGGGGAGCTATATAGTGTTGAGTACGTACTTGTGTGAGCTTTAAAGCTATCTTATAACTGGCTACTTAAGCTATATTACTCGGTGCACCTGATAATAAAGAAAATAAAGCAGTCGTATGCTCAAGTGTTCCTGGTTTGGTAGAATTGCTATGGTAGTTCCCTTAGGACAGAGTAAAATGTTTGTCGTGCTAGACTCGTGACACAATTCTCCAGCAGCACACTCATGTTTTGTTATGATTCTGTGGCGTATGTGCCGACGCCTCTAGGGGAGACGTCCTAAAATATTTGGTGGTTCTATTTATGATTAAGGAATAGAGAGTTAAGCTATATTCCTGTTGTATTTAATTATATTTAGTCCTAGTAAACACTTTTTTATTAAGTTTTATCCTTTAGTTGCGCTAGACATCATATGATGCGATGAGTGACTTGCAGTAAACTGCGCTCTGCATCATATGATGCTTTGGAGTACTATTCAAGATTTAAACGGCCCGCGGATACACGGGGTTCACCACACTTAATTTGAACTTAATAAATGAACTTAATTGAGGCAAAACGTCTAAATGGGGATAGAAATGAAGAAGACAGAAATTCTTTTTTTTACAAAGTGACAGGGACTGGAAAGCTTGTGAAATGGTACATAAAAACAAAGCAACAAGATCAGTAGTGGAAGGGGGAGTAAAGAGCAAAGGAAAAGGGAACATGTTCCTGAAAATTGTATATACCAACATAGATGGAGTGAGGTCAAAAACTTTGGAGTTGCAAGATATAATCCAGCTTAGGGTCCCAGATATTGTTGCATTATCAGAAACGAAACTTGAAGGAAATATAATAAATGAAGTCATATTCCCAAGAGGCTACTCAGTTTGGAGACGTGACAGGAAAACTAGGAAGGGAGGAGGAGTGGCTGTACTGGTGAAAAAACACCTGAAGGTAAAAGAGTTAATATTTGAAAACCCTCGAGATATTGACATAATGGCATTGCAGGTCTGGAATCAGGATGATAACCTGATAATTGTAAATACCTACAGCCCACCAGCAAGCAACACGTGGACAAAGGAAGAACTGGATGACAAACGAGAGGGCCTCATAATGGTCATGAGAGATATTATTGTACAAGCAGATAAAGATAAATCACGACTGTTGATACTGGGGGACTTCAACTTTAGAGCAATAGACTGGGAGGCCTATGAAGCAAGAACGGAGGACTTTTGGACATGCAGATTTGTGAACCTCATTCTGGAGACATTCTTGTATCAACACATAAAGCAAGCCACAAGAATGAGGGAAGGAGATATACCGTCAGTACTGGATCTAGTATTCACCAGGAAAGAAGAAGAGATTTTTGACATCCAGTACCTTCCTCCCTTGGGAAAGAGTGATCACGTCCTGTTAGACATTAAATATGCTTTAAGATATCATCTAGAAGAAAATGGGGACATTGAAACAGTTGATAAATTCGATTTAAAGAGAGGCAACTATGGGGAACTTCGAAATTTTTTTAATGAGTGTAATTGGACAGAATTGTTGCTAGGCAGGGAAGTAAATGAAATGTATGCCAAATTTTTAAAACTATACGAGGAAGGCACACAAACATTCATACCAAAACAGAGATGCAGGACCAAAAAACAGGATTGGTTCGACAGAAATTGTGAGAGGGCAAGAGACCAAAAGACACAAAAATGGAATCAGTATAGGAAGAGGCCAAACCCCCAAACATACCAGCGATACAAAGATGCGAGAAACAATTATACAGCAGTAAGGAGAGAGGCAGAAAGAAATTTTGAAAAAGGGATAGCAGATAAATGTAAAACAGAACCGGGCCTATTCTACAAATTCATAAACAACAAATTGCAGGTAAAGGATAATATCCAGAGGTTGGAAATGGGAAACAGATTCACGGAAAATGAAAAGGAAATGTGTGAAACATTAAATGAAAAGTTCCAAAGTGTGTTTGTACAAAATGAAATCTTCAGAGAACCAGACACAATAAGAATTCCAGAGAACAACATAGAGCGGATAGAGGTGTCTAGAGATGAAGTGGAAAATATGCTAAAGGAGCTCGGGAGGAACAAAGCAGCTGGCCCAGATGGCGTTTCACCATGGGTTCTGAGAGAATGTGCATCTGAGCTCAGCATTCCACTTCACCTGATCTTTCAGGCATCCCTGTGTACAGGAATCGTAGCAGACGTGTGGAAACAGGCTAACATAGTTCCAATCTACAAAAGTGGCAGCAGGGAAGACCCCCTCAATTATAGACCTGTATCATTGACAAGTGTAATAGTGAAAGTATTGGAAAAGCTAATCAAAACTAAATGGGTAGAACACCTGGAGAGAAATGATATAATATCAGACAGACAGTATGGTTTTCGATCAGGAAGATCCTGTGTATCGAATTTACTCAGTTTCTATGATCGGGCCACAGAGATATTACAGGAAAGAGATGGCTGGGTTGACTGCATCTATCTGGACCTAAAAAAGGCTTTCGACAGAGTTCCACATAAGAGGTTGTTCTGGAAACTGGAAAATATTGGAGGGGTGACAGGTAAGCTTCTATCATGGATGAAAAATTTTCTGACTGATAGAAAAATGAGGGCAGTAATCAGAGGCAATGTATCGGAATGGAGAAATGTCACAAGTGGAGTACCACAGGGTTCAGTTCTTGCACCAGTGATGTTTATTGTGTACATAAATGATCTACCAGTTGGTATACAGAATTATATGAACATGTTTGCTGATGATGCTAAGATAATAGGAAGGATAAGAAATTTAGATGATTGTCATGCCCTTCAAGAAGACCTGGACAAAATAAGTATATGGAGCACCACTTGGCAAATGGAATTTAATGTTAATAAATGTCATGTTATGGAATGTGGAATAGGAGAACATAGACCCCACACAACCTATATATTATGTGAGAAATCTTTAAAGAATTCTGATAAAGAAAGAGATCTAGGAGTGGTTCTAGATAGAAAACTATCACCTGAGGACCACATTAAGAATATTGTGCAAGGAGCCTATGCAATGCTTTCTAACTTCAGAATTGCATTTAAATACATGGATGGCGATATACTAAAGAAGTTGTTCATGACTTTTGTTAGGCCAAAGCTAGAATATGCAGCTGTTGTGTGGTGCCCATATCTTAAGAAGCACATCAACAAACTGGAAAAGGTGCAAAGACATGCTACTAAGTGGCTCCCAGAACTGAAGGGCAAGAGCTACGAGGAGAGGTTAGAAGCATTAAATATGCCAAAACTAGAAGACAGAAGAAAAAGAGGTGATATGATCACTACGTACAAAATAGTAACAGGAATTGATAAAATCGACAGGGAAGACTTCCTGAGACCTGGAACTTCAAGAACAAGAGGCCATAGATTTAAACTAGCTAAACACAGATGCCGAAGAAATATAAGAAAATTCACCTTCGCAAATAGAGTGGTAGACGGTTGGAACAAGTTAAGTGAGAAGGTGGTGGAGGCCAAGACCGTCAGTAGTTTCAAAGCGTTATATGACAAAGAGTGCTGGGAAGACGGGACACCACGAGCGTAGCTCTCATCCTGTAACTACACTTAGGTAATTACACTTAGGTAATTACACCTTCATCAGGGCTCTTGTAAACAGACGCCATTTTAAAAAAAAAATCGTGGGCCAAATTCCCGATTGTTAGGGGCCTCAGTATTGAGTGAGCTACCAAGCCTGACGCACGCAGCATGAGTTCACAGCACTGCTGTTCAGCTTGTGACCACAGCATCGCCTAAAAATGCCATAATATACTTGTTCATGCTATTATGTAGCAATGATATTATTACAGAAGACCCCTGACTGTGATAAAACTGACCAGAGTTCTGATAATAGCAGGATTGTGGTGATATTTAGCGCTGTGCTCCATGGAGGGAGGAGTAATGATGTAGGAGGGAGGGTGGTGGCGTTGTCTTCTGACTGTGTGTGGCCACCTTTTATTGACTGCACTCACCATACCAGCTTAGTGGTTCGCTATGGTGAAAACAAATGTAAATACTTATATATAACGTGTGTATAGAGGGTATAAACAGCAAGAGGAGTAGGTTGGGAGCCGCCATTTTGGTGAGGGAAGTGGCCTCGTCTGCACGACTTATCATGTTTACTGGTGACCACTATGGTCTTTGGGCACCATACCAGTTTACTTGTACAAGTATGGTGAATAAAACAGGTAGATACTTATATATAATGTGTGTATATGGCGTAATAACATCACAAACAGTACTGTTGGAGGAGAAATATTAGTGCGTCTGGCCTTGAGGGTGGCCGCCAGCAGCTGACTGTGTGAGTAGCTACGTCTTTGTGCCTTTACTCACCATACAAGCTTAGATGTACAGTTATGGTGAACAAAACATGTAAATACTTATATATAACGTCTGTATATAAAAGCAAAAACAGTATGGTGGGAGGAGAATGGTGGCATGTCAGGTGAGGTGAGGTGAGGGAGGGAGGGAGGGAGTGACAGCCAGTGGCAGGCTGCCATTGCCACTGTCACTCAGCATACCAACTTAGTGGTTCGTTATGGTGAACACGAATGTAGATACTTATATATAGAGTCTGTATATAGTGAATGAAAGCAAAAAACAGTATTGTGGGAGGAGAATGTGGGTGAGTCAGGTGACTTCAGGGAGGGAGGAAGTAGCAGCCAGTGGCGGGCTGCCACTGGCACTGCCACTCAGCATGCCAACTTAGTGGTTCGTTATGGTGAACACGAATGTAGATACTTATATATAACGTCTGTATATAGTGAATAAAAGCAAAAACAGTTTGGTGGGAGGAGAATGTGGACGAGTGAGGTGTTGAAGGAGTGGCGTGACCGCCAAGTGTGGCGGTCACTCCTCGTTACTTTTTGACTCATAATAGCAACTTAGTGGTTCGTTATGGTGAACAAAACATGCAGATACTTATATATAACCTTTGTATATAGTGCAATAACCGACAAAGTATTTGTTCACTGTTTGATGAACATAATTGAATCAACAATATGCACACCATATTTTTGAGTACGGTGATGATTCACTCATTTTATTATATAAATATATCACACTACACACTATTGAATAATATTACAGCAAAAAAACTACGAAAAATTTATCAGAGACATTGAAATAATTAGGTAATTATCTCTTTGTAGCAACTCCGGCCTGACAGCTGGCGAGCAGCAGACCGTCTGGGACGCACGCTGAGTCAGCTCCTGTTTTTTGCCAGACTTTCCTGCCCTATAGCGAGCAATATATGCCACTTACGATTTTATTATTATTTTTCCCATGATCAGTGAACACAAATTAACAGGTTTAAAGGAAAAAATACTTTTTTCTGTGGGGAGCCCCTACGATACGCTTCCCTGGAGCTTATCGGGCTAATGTATTTTATATTAGACCGGGACATTAGCTAAGGAGTTCAGACCTACCAGGGACCAGCGCCAGAACCTGGCCCCTTCAGAGAGGTTTCAGGGAGCAATGGCCCTGGAAAACCCCTTTGTGGTTGGGGTTTTCCTTATCTACCATCGACCGGGGGTTAGGCACCCAGAAAGGTAGGCATAACAAAACAAACCCCACATGGTAAAAAACTGAAACAAAAAACCGAACAGAGAGGTAGAAACTCCCTACAATCACAAGGAAACAAGCAAACATCACACTTTACTGCCTCGCCGATCGTCCGTGCAGCCCTCCCCGCCCCGAGAGGGGGAGGGGGGAGCCCCGGACCTACCGCGCCGGCTGCCAAGCTTCAGTTCGTTCGCTAATGTCAACCGGGATAGACGCTTCTCTGGCCTCAGTTTCCTAAGCGTTGTTTGCCTTGTGTGGCGTTCACTGCCATGTGTTTTGTTGTGCAGTGGCCAGAAGTACCTCATCAGTGCCAGGGCTGCATGTGCTTAGTGGCTGACCTCCCTAAGCGCCCTGTGAGTACTGCCCTTGCGTAACAGGGTTATCTTCCCTGGGGCGTTCGGGAACCGTTCCTGTAGAGGTTCTTGCTGTTCAGCATTTGCCTCGCCCTTGGGGCCAGCTGGGGCTTGGGGCTCTTGTTTGGCCCTGGGTAGGGATTGGTATTGTGCTGGTTAGGGCGTCAAGGTGTTGCACAGCCTGCCACCTAAGCGGCGCCCGGTTCCTGTTGCCTCTGAGACGGTGTACTTTTTCAGGGTTTTTCTTTTGTTTTTATTTTCATGCCTGGTGGGGGTCTGCCCAGTGTGGCTATAGTTCCACTGGTAGTGTTTGGCGGCCCTCTGCTAGGCCCCCGTGATTGTACACGTTGCAGGGGTTTTCAGTGCTTTCGTCTACCCCTCTTGTTATGTTTGGGTTTCTTAACCGGTTAGCAACACCTTGCCCGGGCTTCCCATGGTTGTTACCCCTACGGGCCCTGGAAACCCCTGTCTGGGCTCGGGGGATCATTGAATGTGTCTTCCGGGTTCCAACCCATCTTGTACGGGCTCGTTGGTTGCTGTGCCCTTGTCTCCGGGTGACAGTTGCCACTTTTACCTCCGTCATGCTGCCTGTTGGGTCACTGACACCTTGACTCGGAGTCTTGCAAGAGATTATCTGCTTGTTCTCCAGTACTCTCCTGATGTTATTACTGTTCAGAGTACAGGTGGCATCCGTGTTGCAAGCTAGGTTAGTTTGCTGCAACATGCTAGGTTGGTTTCCCACTCGGATGCCCCGAGGCTGCCCCGTTTGGTTAGGTGCTGTTCGCCCCTTTCCCTCCCTGTTCCTGGCTCCGGACTGTCTGTGGGTTTCGGGGTCGGAGCAGGGTTTAGTTGGGGCCGAGACTCTGGCGGTTTTTGGGGGCTGCCCTGTTCGGGTTGAGGGACGGAGGTTTTTCGAGCTGGTTCCTCCTGCCGAGGCTTGTGGGTCTTACCAGCGGCCCTTCCTTGCTACCTTTTCCATGGACTCTTGCTTTTCTTTAAGGGCAGAGGGCTTGGAGGCCGGCTCTGCCCCGGGGCCTCTGTTATTAGTTCCCAGGGCTGTGGGGGATGCCTGCTAGCAGTTCTGGGGCGGTTTGCCCCTGCCTGGGTTTTCTGCTGTTGGGTGGCGTTTTTCGCCCTTCCAGTCTGCTTGCTTCCCACTTTTGCTGGCGTGTTTTTGTATCTTTAGTGTCAGCCACAGCCCCTGCTGGCGGCCATTTTCATCTGCCGGTTTTCCGGAGTGGCCACCAGGGCGGCGTTGCAGTTTGTTTACATGCGACTGGGTGTGCGAGCGAGCTTCTGGGGTGAGTTTTCACCCTTTTTCAGGGGTTATTATTCTCCTGTTGTCGTTTCTTTGCTTTTCTGGTGTTTTCTGCTCGGTTCCTGTTCCTCTGGGAACATTTGGGTGTTGATTTTACACCGGGTTTTCCGTTTTGTCTGTTTTGGGTCTGGGCCTTTGGGTTTGGACTCAAGTGTCCCCTGTCTGGTATGCTTGCTCCTACACCTTGTCCCTCGGTTTTCGGTCTGTTATGACCGTTTTCCCAGGGTTTGGAAAACGTCTGGGGCTTGTCTCTCTGTGGTGTTCTCCGCCGGCAAATGTGGTGGTTTGGGCTCCCCCTGGTTCAATTCTGGGTTCCTTTGGGTTCTTTGGTTTTGTTCCGGAGGTTTCCTCCTTTTGGGGCCCCCTTTGTGAGTTCAGGGGGCTTTGTTTCCTCGTGTGACCCGGTTCTGCCTTCTGGGGTTCTGGGGTCTTCCTGGCTTGCAGACTGATCTTTTTGGGTCTTGGCACATGTTGTGGTCGTGCTGGGATTTTGAGGTTTTGCTGTCGAGGTGGGCCTTTTGATGCAGTTTTGTGCCTTCTTTGCCTGGCCGGCGTGGTGCTCTCTGCCCACTGGTCGGCGACTGGTACTTTTCTTTTGCAATGTATGTACTCACCTAGTTGTGTTTGCAGGGGTTGAGCTCTGGCTCTTTGGTCCCGCCTCTCAACCGTCAATCAACAGGTGTACAGTTTCCTGAGCTTATTGGGCTCTATCATATCTACACTTGAAACTGTGTATGGAGTCAGCCTCCACCACATCACTTCCTAATGATCTCCATTTGTCTACCATGCTGACACTAAAAAAGTTCTTTCTAATATCTCTAGATATTATGTGTGAGGTATGTGTGTGTGTACGCATGTACTTATGTCCGCTGTACTCACCTAATTGTACTCACCTAATTGTGCTTGTGGGGGTTGAGCTTTGGCTCTTTGGTCCCGCCTCTCAACTGTCAATCAACTGGTGTACAGATTCCTGAGCCTACTGGGCTCTATCATATCTACATTTGAAACTGTGTATGGAGTCAGCCTCCACCACATCACTTCCTAGTGCATTCCATTTATTAACTACTCTGACATTGAAAAAATTCTTTCTAACGTCTCTGTGGCTCATCTGGGTACTAAGTTTCCACCTGTGTCCCCTTGTTCGTGTCCCACCCGTGCTGAAAAGTTTGTCTTTGTCCACCCTGTCAATTCCCCTGAGAATTTTGTAGGTGGTTATCATGTCTCCCCTTACTCTTCTGTTTTCCAGGGATGTGAGGTTCAGCTCCTTTAGCCTTTCCTCGTAGCTCAATCCTCTCAGTTCCGGGACGAGCCTGGTGGCATACCGCTGAATCTTCTCTAACTTTGTCTTGTGTTTAACTAGGTATGGACTCCAGGCTGGAGCTGCATACTCCAGGATTGGTCTTACATAAGTGGTATACAGGGTTCTAAAAGATTCCTTACACAAGTTTCTGAAGGCAGTTCTTATGTTGGCCAGTCTAGCATATGCCGCTGATGATATTCTTTTGATGTGGGCCTCTGGGGACAGGTTCGGTGTGATATCAACCCCTAGATCCTTCTCTCTATTTGACTCCTGCAGGATTTCCCCCTCCCAGATGATACCTTGTGTTCAGCCTCCTGCTCCCTTCACCAAATTTCATCACCTTACACTTTCCCGAGTTGAACTTTAGCAGCCATTTTCTAGACCATCCTCCAGGCTGTGTGTGTGCACATGTGTATATGCACGTGTGTGTACCATATCTTGTGTTTGTGTATATGTATATGTATATACATAATGTGTATATGTGTGTGTGTACTTTTTCTTTCGGAAGGGGTTCTGTTCCCTTCTCTCTTGATGGGGCGCTGGGGGAGCAGCTTGCTCTGTTGACTCTCACATGGTCCCGCTGTTCGTGGGCACTTTTGGTTGTCCAAAAGTGTTGGTGGGCACTTTTTGGTTGTCTACCGATGCCACCAAAGCATCGGTAGACGGCGTCTCCGGGGCATGACATGACGGCGGGGTGGGCTTCTTCCCCTGCGCTTCGTCATGTCATCTTAGTGGGTGCATTGGATGTGGTCGATCCGCCCCATCCTTCTGGGGTTCCTGTCTGCTCCTTGCAGTCATGGGCCTTTCGAATCTGCAGTTCTTCTGGACTTCTTCAGTCTGCGCCCTGGTTTCTATGGCCTCCTCGGAGGACTGTTGTCTCCTGTCCAGCTTCTGTTGGGGCCGGGTGCCTGGATGGTGGCCCTGGACCTCCATGTCACTTCTTGGCATGTTCCTCTCCAGTTTTCTAGGAATGGTTCAGTTGGTGGTGGGGCTTCAGGCTTGCTGCTTTTGTTGCCTTCCCTATTTTGTAATGGGCACTTGGTATAATTTTTTTTTTTTTGTATCTTTACCGGATCTTAGTGCCCTGTCTGAGTCTGAGATTCGGTGTCTGGCCTACCTCGACAACTGGCTGGTGTGGGCTCCCAGTCAGTCCGCTTGTCTGCTCGCCAGGGGTGTGGTTCTTTCCAGATCGCCGGGTTTGGTTTCCTGGTGATCTGGAGGCCATTCCATCTGTTTCCATCCCGGGTTCGGACCTGGGCCTTGTTTAGGGCTATTGGGCCACTCATTGTCTTTCCCTCCAGAAGTGTTACTGCGACTGTGGTCCCACCTTCGGCTGTACGTGAGTGGGTCCCGGGTTGCTCAGCGGTTGCTTGGCAGTTGTGCGGGAGTCTGAACTTCGACGTGCTGGTCTGCCCGCTGAGTTGGGTTTGGCTTCGGCGTCTGTTTGGTTCGGAGACTTCCCTTCTGCCTCTTGCATTCGTTGGGTTTGTTCCTCCGGGGATCTTGTGTTGGTGCTGTGTCACCAGCTTCCTCTTTGGGGTTTTCGGGGTTCCGTGCCTTGGCACCTCCTCGAGCCTTCGCTCCATGTGTTCACGGACGGGTCATCTCTCGGCTGGGGCTTTGTGACCAGTGCTCACCAGGTCGGCCGAGGTTGGTGGAGTCTGTCCATCCGTCGGGCTCAAAGCATGGTTCGGGAGTTCGTGGCTGTCTGGTTTGTGCTTCGGAGGGTTTGGGTCACTGGGTGCTCTACCATTCAGCTCTGTTCGGACTGTTCCCAGGCGGTTCTTGCCGGAACCACAGGGGGTTTGGCTAACCATGAGGTTCATGTCCGGGGTGTGTCCTGCGTCCTGGCAGACAGCTGTCCCGGTTCATTCCTCTCTTCGCGGATTGGCCAGTCGTTGCCGACTCGTTTTGTTGGCTCTGTCGGACGTATGGACTTCTGGCCGTGGACGTCTTCGAGTCGGCGTGGTCTAGGCGTCGCCCATTTTATGTTGCGCCCTTTCCCACCTGCAAGGCAGTCACGGTGGATGCTTTTTAGCAGGACTGGTCAAGGTGGGGGGTACCTGTTCCTCTTCTACCGGTCCAGCTGTTGCTTTGGGTTCTGGCTCGGTTGCAGCCCATTCCCACGAGAGCAGTCCTTATGGTTCCTTGGTGGCCGGCCCAGCCCTATTTTCAGACGCTGCTTGATTGGTGTTCGAACCTGGGGTGTTTTCCCACGGCTCCGCTTCTTTCGGCAGGTCGAATTGGTCCTGTACGGGCCTGGTTCGGCCTTCTCCTCGGCTCTTCGCGTCTGTTCTTTTGACGCGGGTATCACCATCTCTATGGGGTTCAGGTGGCTTTGTTGACGGTGTCCTACCTGCGAGCTTCGTCTTGGCGACAGTATGACATTTCGTACGCTTTCTCATATTTTGTTTCACCTCTGGCCTGCTCATGTGTCGCCTGAGGCGTCCTGGTACTTGATCAGGGTGCCTTCTTATCTTAGTTTGTGGTAGCCCCTTCGGTTCAGGTTTCTGCTCTTTGGTACCGGTGGTAGATTTGTACGTGTGCAGCCTTTCTCCGTCCTGGCGACGGTCGAGACGGCTGCTTTCCGGAGGGGTTCTTGGGTTATTGATGCTTGATTGGGTTTGGCCGGGGGTGCATCCTGTGTTATCCGGTTGTGTTTTTGCCGTTGCCTGCGTACCATGTCTGGGGATGCGCTGTGGTTGATCTGGTTCCCCTTGTTCCCTGTTTTCAGGGCTCGGGTCTCCCAAGTCGTCCGCAGAGCTTTTCATTCTTCCAGCCTGCAGTCTGTCTTTGCGCCCGTGCTGTTCGGACGTTTGCAGCTTTTGCTGCTGTGTTGGCGACGTCTAGGGCTCATTTCGGGTGCAAGGTTTTGAGGGTCGCACAGGTTCTTGGCCGCCCATTCTTTATGCGCGTCTGCTCCTGTGTGTTCTTGTTGCCTTGGGTCGCAGATTGCGGCCTGTTGTCTTGGCTTTTGTGTTGCAGAGTTTGTGGCGGCCGCCTCCCAGGTTGGCCCTTTTTCTTTCCTTCTCTTTGGGTATGAAGCTCCAGGGAGCCGTAGGGGCTCCCCACAGAAAACCAGCGTTGAATGTAATGAAACTCCATTTTCTGGGTTTGCCCCGGAGGCTCCCTGGCAACCCTCCCTCCCACCGGTCAGCGGTTTTTTCGCGTTGGTTGAAGCTTAGCTTTCAAACTGAAGCTTGGCAGTCGGCGCGGTAGGTCCGGGGCTCCCCTCTCCCCCTTTCGTGGCGGGGAGGGCTGCACGGACGATCGGCGCGGCAATAAAGTGTGATGTTTGCTAGTTTCCTTGTGATTGTAGGAAGTTTCTACCTCTGTGTTCGTTTTTTTGTTTCAGTTTTTTACCATGTGGGGTTTGTTTTGTTATGCCTACCTTTTTGGGTGCCTAACCCCCGGTCGATGGCAGATAAGGAAAACCTCAACCACAAAGGGGTTTTCCAGGGCCATTGCTCCCTGAAACCTCTCTGAAGGGGCCAGGTTCTGGTGCTGGTCCCTGGTAGGTCTGAACTCCTTGGCTCATGTCCCGGTTTAATATAACATACATTAGCCCGATAAGCTCCAGGGAGCCTCCGGGGCTCACCCAGAAAATGGCATTTCATTACATTCAATGTTGGTTTTTTATTTTTTTTTCTGGGGGAGCCCCTACGGCTCCCCGGAGCTATCCATGGCTGATATGGATACCCTAACTATTTTGCATCAGTCGATGTGGGTGCAGTTGTAGGCCTACTGGGGACCACGAGCCAGAACCTGGCCCCCTCAGAGAGGCACGGGGAGCAATGGCCCATAGAAATGCACATGTGATTTGAAGCATTCTATATCTGCCATCGACCGGGACAGGCACCCAGAAAGGTAAGCGCCACAAAACAAACCCCTATTCTGGTTAACAACAAAAATTGACAAATGAGTGGACAGAACTTCCCCAGGAAAACGAACTAACAAGCATGACGTCACATGAGCCGCGCCGCATGTCTGCGCAGCTCCCCCCTCCCTGGGAGGGGGAAGGGGGAGCCCCAGACCCACGCGCCGGCAATCCCCGCCCCAGTTCCTCGGCTGATGGGATAATGCACGGTCGTGTGGCTCCAGCTCCAGTCTTGTCTCAGTCCTGTGACTTGTTTGCAGTGCTGCTCTTACGGTGGTCGTGTGAGCTGGGAGTAGTATTCTCAGGTACTCGGGCTGCATGTGCTTAGGGTCACCTTCCCTGAGTGCCCTGTAAGTACCGCCTTTGGGGCTTGGGGTTGCCTTCCACAAGTCACCTTGGGTCTACCTCTGTTGGCTTTTCGCTGCTTGGCGTTTGGCCGCCCTGAGTGTTTGGGGGTTTTACTCCCTTGTTTACCTTGGGGTAAGTGGTAGTTATAGCACTGGTGGGGCGCAGGGTACTGTGTAGCTAGTTTTCACCTATGACAGTGGCCGGCTCTGTTCCCTCTGGGTACGTTGTCTACTTGTGTGGTTTTTCTTTTATATTTGTTTTTGCCTGGTAGGGGGGTCTGCTTTGTGTTCCCCCCCCCCCCTTATATTAGGTTCGTTTGTGTGGTGGCACCCCCTGCTTCGCCCTCGCGAGTGGACACGTCCCATGGGTTCAGCTTTAGCAGTTTGCTTGGTAGTTTGGGGCACCGGTTAGCAGTGCCCTGCCTGCGATAACCCTTAGCAGACCCAGTCTAGGGGCCCTGGGAAACCCCCCGGGGGCTCTCGGGTCCGATAGTGTAGACCCTTGCGTCCCCTCTCGCTTTGTGCGAGTTGAGTTTTGCTCTGTCACTTGGTCTCAGGGGTGACTCCTTGTTTTTGCCTCCAGCATGCTGCCTGTTGGGTCGGTGACACATTCGACCCTGAGTCCTGCGAGCTTTGTTGCTTGTTCGTGACTCCATTCACCCAGTCTGCTGATGAAATCCCATGGATGCAGGCAGCTCGCGCGATGCAGGGTAGGATGTTGCAACGCGCTCTGGTTTGTCGCTTCCTCGGACGCCCCGATGCTGCCCCGCTTGTGTAGGGACCCTGACTTGGGGGTTTTGGTCGCTTCGGCCTTGGTTGTTCCACGCCCCCCTTGTTTTTCCCCCTCCTGCTTCCGGCCCCTACGCATCTGTAGGCTTTGGGGTCGGGGCAGGGTTAGAGGTTCTGAGACTTGGGCAGTTTCGGGGGTTGCCCCGTCCGGGGTAGCTGCGGAGGCATTCGAGTCTGTTCCTCCGGCCGATGCTTCGGGGTCTGACCAGTGGGCCCCCTTCTCTTTCAGCTCTCTTGGCTGCCCCGGCCTTTTCTTGTGGGGCCGGGGCTTTGGAGGTCGACTCGGCCCCGGGGCCTGGTGCAGAGGCTCCTGGGGTTGGGGAGGAGCGGCCTTGGGGGCCTTGGGCTCCATTGCGCCCTGCCTGAATTTCCGTCCTTCTGAGCGGGGCTTACTGTTGCGAGGAGTGGGGTTTTCTTTCCCCCCTCTGCGTACGATTTGGGCTTGGGTTCTGCTCCTCCCCGGGTTCGGTTCCGTGTCCCTGTGGTTTCTTCGGCTCCGTCTTCAGGAAGTTTTCGGCTAACCGCATCTCTTCGCCTGCGGTGCGGTTGGCCTTTGCGGCTTACCTCCTGCGTGTCCCGGAGTTTGCCTCCATACTGGTTCCTTCTGTTCTGGACAGGTTGGGCTCCTTGTGGCCGTTTGGGCTCCTTGTGGCCGTTTGGGCTCCTTGTAGCCGTTTGGGCTCCTTTGTAGCCTTTGGGCTCTTTGTAGCCGTTTGGGCTCCTTGGTAGCCGTTTGGGCTCCTTGGTAGCCGTTTGGGCTTCTTGGTAGCCATTTGGGCTCCTTTGTCGCCGTTTGGGCTCCTTTGTCGCCGTTTGGGCTCCTTTGTCGCCGTTTGGGCTCCTTTGTCGCCTTGTTGGGCTACTTCTCGCCTTGTTGGGCTACTTCTCGCCTTGTTGGACTACTTCTCGCCTTGTTGGGCTACTTCTCGCCTTGTGGGGCTACTTCTCTCCTTGTTGGGCTGCTTCTCGCCTTGTTGGGCTACTTCTCGCCTTGTTGGGCTACTTCTCGCCTTGTTGGGCTGCTTCTCGCCTGGTTGGGCTACTTCTCGCCTTGTTGGGCTACTTCTCGCCTGGTTGGGCTACTTCTCGCCTGGTTGGGCTACTTCTCGCCTTGTTGGGCTACTTCTCGCCTTGTTGGGCTACTTCTCGCCTGGTTGGGCTACTTCTCGCCTGGTTGGGCTACTTCTCGCCTTGTTGGGCTATTTCTCGCCTTGTTGGGCTACTTCTCGCCTTGTTGGGCTACTTCTCGCCTTGTTGGGCTACTTCTCGCCTTGTTGGGCTACTTCTCGCCTTGTTGGGCTACTTCTCGCCTTGTTGGGCTACTTCTCGCCTGGTTGGGCTACTTCTCGCCTGGTTGGGCTACTTCTCGCCTGGTTGGGCTACTTCTCGCCTGGTTGGGCTACTTCGCGCCTGATTGGGCTACTTCGCGCCTGGTTGGGCTACTTCTCGCCTGCTTGGGCTACTTCTCACCTGCTTGGGCTACTTCTCGCCTGCTTGGGCTACTTCGCGCCTGGTTGGGCTACTTCGCGCCTGGTTGGGCTACTTCTCGCCTGGTTGGGCTACTTCTCGCCGGCTTGGGCTACTTCTTGCCTTGTTGGGCTACTTCTCGCCTTGTTGGGCTACTTTCTTTCGCGTCCTGCGCATGCGCCGTGGGAGTTTGTTTTGGTTCTGGGCGGTGTGCACACGTGTTCTGCTTCCATTTCTCTCGGGGGGATTCGCCTCCTTGTGCTTGCAGGTTGGGTTCTGGCTCTTTGTTTCCGCCTCTCCCCTGTCGTTTGCCTGTCGGGCGGATTCTGTGCTTCTTGGGCACTCTCATCTCTGCTCTTGGGGCTGTGTATGGGGTCAGCCCATGTTGGGCTGCCTAATGTGTTCCTTTGATTGCCTGTTACACTGCACATGTTTCTTCTACCGTCCCTGTGGCTCAGTTGGGTGCTTTGTTGCCACCTGTGTCCCCATGTGTGCCACTCGTGTACGATTTATCTATCTTCTCTGCCGCTTCCTCGGGGAGTGTGGTGACGTTTTGCTGGGGTTTTGGTACTGCAGCTGCGTGTCGGGGTTGGTTGTGGCATTATGTTCAGTTCGGCCCTTCCATGCTCCCTCTGGGGCTCTCCTTCCTTGCCGGTCTTGCTGTGCCGGGCCTGGTTTTTCCATGTTCCTTGGATTCTCTGTCTTGTCCTCGCCTCATTGTGCTGGCTGGGGATGAGCTAGGGGTCTTCGTCTTGCCCCTCGCCTATCCTCCGGTTTCAGTTCATGTTCCAGAGCCTAGTGGGCTCCCTTCCTTCGTGTTTTTCATGGCTGCCCCGGGGTTTTTCTTGACGCTGGGGCTTTGAGGGGACAGCTCGGCTCTCCGCACGTGCTTTGTGGGCGTCGGCCCCTCCCTGGGCTCGGTTTCCTTGTCCATTGTGCCCGTTGTTTCCGTCCTGCCGGTGGGTGCTTTTCTACGATCTTCGCCCCTTTTTTCCGGGGGACATGACGGGCCTTCTCCGTCATGCCCCCCTCTTCTTGGGGTTTCTGCATGACTTTTGGTCTCGGGTGCGACGGGGTTTTGGTGCCTTCGTCCTTTGTGTTTGCTTCTTTTTGTTCTCGAAGGTTCGGGATGGTTTTGCTCCTTCTCGTTTTCTGGTGTGTCTGTCGTCATTCGGTTGAGCTTCCCTCCGGTCCTTTCTAGGGCTTGTGGGTCCTCTTCCCGGCAGCTTCTGGGTGTTGGCCTTTTTGTTCTTTTGTGAATATCTCTTCTCTTCACATTGTCTCAGCGCTACTAGTTTTCCTGCGAGCGATTTTGCTCTTCTTAATGAGTCTTTTCGCTCCTGCCCTTCTGTGGGATGTTAGTGTGGGGCGGCTCCTTATGCGAGTTCCTTCCCTGTCAGCTGCACTTGTGGAGGTGGACTTGCACACTTGTGGCGTTTTCGTTTTGGTCCTGCGTTTTCTTTTCCCTCCTGGGGCTGTCATAGGATTGGCTTGCGGAGGATGTAGAGGCGGTTGGGGCCGTTCCTGGGTCTGGCACCTTGGTTTCTGCTGCTAGCTTTCGGTATCGATATTCCTTCTGCGCCGTTTCGCAGGTTGTATCGTGCATTGTTACACCTCCAGCCTGCTTATGCACTGCCTGTGTCGTCCTGGTCTTTGAACAGGGTGCTCTCCTGTTTTTCTTCTCCTTGGTGGTTGTGGCTCCTTGGGGTCAGGTTTGCTTTGCCTCGGTTTTCTTTTTGTGTTGGCATTCGCCTCTGGGGGTTGTGTGGCAGAGCTTCTTGATCTTCTCAGGCGCAGTGGTTTTTGGCTCGTATGGTCGTGGTCATAGGTTTCTTCGTCTGCAGCCGTTCTCCCTTTTTCTGGCGAATGATATATCTTGGGTTATTGTCTCGACTTCGTGTTGAGGAGTGATTCACCGACCGCCTCCCGGGTATGTCCCTTTGTTTTCTTAGGTAGTCTTTGGTGAGGTATCTCCGGGGAGCCGTAGGGGCTCCCCCCCAGAAAACCAGCGTTGAATGTAATGAAACGCCATTTTCTGGGTGAGTCCCGGAGGCTCCCCGGCACCCTCCCGCCCTCCGGTCGATGGGTTTTTTTTTTGCGGTTTTGATATCCAGCCTCAGAACTGGGGCGGGAATCGCCAGCTCGTGGGTCTGGGGCTCCCCCTTCCCACTCTCAGGGAGGGGGGAGCTGCGCAGACATGCGGCGCGGCTCGTGTGACGTCATGCTTGTTAGTTCGTTTTCCTGGGGGAGTCTGTCCACTCGTTTGTCGATTTTTGTTGTTAACCAGAATAGGGGTTTGTTTTGTGGCGCTTACCTTTCTGGGTGCCTGTCCCGGTCGATGGCAGATATAGAATGCTTCAAATCACATGTGCATTTCTATGGGCCATTGCTCCCCGTGCCTCTCTGAGGGGGCCAGGTTCTGGCTCGTGGTCCCCGGTAGGCCTAGAACTCCACCCACATCGACTGATGCAAAATAGTTAGGGTATCCATATCAGCCATGGATAGCTCCGGGGAGCCTCCGGGACTCACCCAGAAAATGGCGTTTCATTACATTCAACGCTGGGTTTTTTTTGGTATGCGCCTGTGAGTGACACATGCTAAATAGCCAGGCACCATTTAAGGGTTAAACACTAGACTGTTGAAGAAAAGAAATTAGAGTTGATATAAATACGTGGCGTCGATGACGTCACGGAATCACCCATTCTCTTTTCCTTTATGGGGGGGGGGGTAACTTATGTTATTATGTGTGTGTGTGTGTGTGTGTCTGTGTGTGTGTCGGATTTCCGACATTCGCGGTTTGTCCTATTGATGGGGCGATGGGGGGAAGGCTCTCTTTGTTTGCTCGTGCCTGGGCCCCATGATTTGTGGGCCTTTCAGGTCATTTCATGCGGCCTGTGGTGGCGTTGGGTAGCTTCTCCTCCTTCGGGGGGTTCAGGGCTGGCTGGGTAGGCCTCTTATCCTACGCTTTGCCGGGTCATAATTTTTTTTTTTTTTTTTTTTTTTGAGATACATACAAAGAGTTGTTACATTCTTGTACAGCCACTAGTATGCGTAGCGTTTCGGGCAGGTCCCTGGAATACGATCCTCGCCGCGAAGAATCGTTTTTACAACTAAGTACTCATTTTACTGTTGAGTTAAACAGAGGCTACAGTTAAGGATTTGCGCCCAGTAAATCCTCCCCGGCCAGGATACGAACCCATGACAAAGCGCTCGCGGAATGCCAGGCGAGTGTTTTACCACTACACGACGGAGACTGGTAAACTGGGAGACTTGAGACTGGTAGACTGGATATCGGAGTGGGTTCACTTGGGCATGGGGGCATGGAAATTACCTCATCTCTCGGGTGGATTTCCCCGCCTGTTTCCAGTCCTGAAACGGGACTGCGCGGACCTCCGGTTCATTCTGGACTTGTTCTGTCTGAACCTGTGGGTTTATTGCCCCTCTTTTTGGACGACTGCTCTGGCCCTGGTCCGTCTTCTGATGGAGCCGGATGCTTGGATGGTGTTCCCGGACCTCAAGGACGCATATTGGCACATATGGGTCACTAAACCAGCACCATCACTCCACACTAGTACACCTGGTGTCCTGCGAGATGCAGGGGACGCAACAGAGGCACGACGGCGAGGAAGAGATGCACACCGTGGACCAGGAGCTACGCACAGTACGGCCGCTACGTGCACGTGAGGTGGAAGCATGTGAACATGAGGCTCTTGGTGAAACATGTTATTCCATGCGGTGGTGCTTGGCTGGGCGAGACGCTGCTGACGCGACAAATTCTCGCCCAGTAACACCACTGGTACTGGTACCAGGCTTGGTAACACTATGTTCTGATTCCACTTCACTAAAACCAGAAGAAGAGTCACCTTCCTCTGACTCGCCACCGAAAATATCCTCAGACTCTAAATAAGCGCAGGAACTGTGTGGTCGAGGGTGAATTGGAGTAGACACTGGGCGAGGTGGCATGGGTGAGCGTATAGGCCTCGCCATGGGAGGCAGTTGTATCTCATTTTCACTGTCCGTGCTGTCCTCATCGATCAATTGTGTGTAGTCTTTATCAATGTCAGAGTCTTTAAAATCACTTTTCTCACCATCAGAAAATAATTCACTGGTTATTTGCTCTTGGGTGAGTGATTGCATGGTGCACGCCCGGGAAGCGTTCGGCCATGCATTCGACATGGTGGCTGCTGGGTAACTGATGCCTCCCACGTGATGGTAGCGTGAGCTGGATTTTTTTACAAAATGGCAGCTGTTTACTATAGCCCCTGGGCAGTGTATGGAGGCCCCCTCTACCCCACGGGCCTTTCAAATCTTGCGCGGTACTCCAGTACATCATATGATGTGGAGCGCAAGTTACTGCAAGTCACTCAACACATCATATGATGTGTTGCGCAATTAAAGGGTTAACAGCGATAAATTCCAGGTACTCAGGTACGGCAAAAATGAGGACCTGAAACATAATACAGGGTACAAAACACAATCGAATCTGCCCATAATAGGTAAACAGCTTGTCAAGGATTTGGGAATAATGATGTCCGATGATCTAATGTTTAGGGAGCATAACCAAGTAAATATTGCGTCAGCCAGAAAAATGATAGGATGGATTACAAGAACTTTCAACTCCAGGGATCCCATCACGATGGTTGTACTCTTCAAGTCACTGGTGTTGTCCCGTCTCGAGTACTGCTCGGTGCTCACTTCCCCCTTCAGAGCAGGAGAGATTGCTGAAATAGAGGGAATACTGAGAACATATATAGCATGCATAGACACGATAAAGCATCTAAATTATTGGGATCGTATCAAAGTTGGTTGATACCTGGTTGATACCTGGTTGATGGGGTTCTGGGAGTTCTTCTACTCCCCAAGCCCGGCCCGAGGCCAGACATGACTTGTGAGAGTTTCGTCCACCAGGCTGTTGCTTGGAGCGGCCTGCAGGCCCACATACCCACCACAGCCCGGTTGGTCCGGCACTCTTTGAAGGAAACAATCTAGCTTCCTCTTGAAGATGTCCACGGTTGTTCCTGTAATATTTTTGATGCTCGCTGGGAGGACGTTGAACAACCGTGGACCTCTGATGTTCATACAGTGTTCTCTGATTGTGCCCATGGCACCTCTGTTCTACACTGGTTCTATTCTGCATTTTCTTCCATGTCGTTCACTCCAAGCTCTCCAAATGTACTCACCAGAAAGGAGACGAGAGAGATATACCAAATAATATACACATGGAAAATACTGGAAGGCCAGGTCCCTAATCTACCCAGTAAAATAACAACGTACTGAAGTGAACGATATGGAAGAAAATGCAGAATAAATCCAGTGAAGAGCAGAGGTTCCATAGGCACAATCAGAGAACACTGTATAAACATCAGAGGTCCGTGGCTGTTCAACGTCCTCCCAGCGACTGTAAGAAATATTGCCAGAACAACCATGGACATCTTCAAGAGAAAACTAGACTGTTTTCTAAAAGACGTTCCGGACCAACCAGGCTGTGGTGGGTATGTGGGCCTGCGGGGCGCTCTAAGCAACAGCCTGGTGGACCAAACTGTCACAAGTCAAGCCTGGCCTGAGTCCAGGCTTGGGGCATAGAAGAACTCCCAGAACCCCATCAAGCAGGTATCAAGCAGGTACCCTTGGAGTTGGGAAATGGGAGGGGGGGTTCTTGGGGATTTCTGTCAAGCTCTGGATAGGTAGTGATTGTTGCTGGGTGGGGTGCACTGTGGTGAAGCACAGCCTGCACACACTCAGTGGCCAAGTCTCTCTCTGACTGCCAGTTTGGGTGTGGGATTTCAGGGACTTTTCATTTTTAGCCTCTCTGGAGGACGTCTGCATAGCTTCAAATTAAATCCACCTAGGTTGTGTTTGGTTGTCTTCCTCTGGTACCGTCAAGGTTCCATGACTGCTGGTAGTCAGCATCACTCCATCATGTGATGTCAGTTCCATCACTTCTGGTAGTCAGTTAGCCTGGTATTAGACAGGGTTCAACCGGCTTATCTAGCTCAGTGCCTGAGTTTCCCGTAGGGATATCCACCCCCCCTCCCCCCTACAGGCCTTGGAACCTCATAGTCATCCCTGGCTCGGGGTGACTATGAGTGTGTCTTCCGAGTCCTCTCTCGCCTTGTATGAGGTTGCTGCTGGTTTGTTGCCCCTTTCTCAGGGTGATGATCATCCGTGCTGCCTCCATCATGCTGCCTGTTTGGTTGGCGACACCTTCAGCCCAGAGTCGTGCAAGACTTGTTCTCCATGTGTGCTACAGTTAACCGTTCTTTTGTCAATTCTCCAATTGTCTGAAAAACTTAGAGGTCAGGCAGCAACTGCATTGCATGTTAGGTATTCTTTGTTGCAACGAGCCAGGTTGGCTGCCCGGTTAGAAGCCATGGAGCTGCCCTGATAGGGTTTTGGGGCTCTGGATTTTGGGGGGGGGCGTTAGTTGCATCGACTTTGATATTGTCCATGCCCTTGCTTCTTTCCTTGGTGGGCGTGGTTCTCACTGCTCTCTAACATCTGAGTGTTTTGGGGTTGAGGCGGGGTTTAGCTCGGGTTGAAACTGGGGTGGCTTCAGGGAATGCCCCTTCCGATTCTGGTATGGAGGTGGTTGAGCCCGATTATCCTGCCGAGGCTTCTGGGTCAACCCGGCATATTCTCTTCCTTGAACCCTTTTCCGTGGACTCTGCCTTTTCTTCAGGGGTGGTGGGCGTGTATGAGGGCTCTGCCCCGGGGCAAAGGATTCCCAGGGCTTTGGGGGGAGCCTGCGAGGAGCTCTTGGGCATTGTGCCCCTGCTTGGGCCTTTGTGCCTTCTGGGAGGTGTTGCAGGGTATAATCACAAGTGCTGCCCACGGGTTAAAAGCAATTCTAAAGTTAGAAAGCATAGCATATGCACTTCACACAGTGTTCTTAATGTGGTCCTCAGGTGACAAATTTCTATCCATAACTGCCTTAGGCCTCTTTCTTTATGAGAATTCTTTAAAGCTTTTTTACATAATTTGTAGGATGTGTGTGGCTTATGTTTTCCTATTCCATATTCCATAACATGGCATTTATTTATTAAATTCCATTTGTCTAGTGTTACTCAAAACTTATTTTGTCCAGATCTTATTTATTTATTTATTTTTTATTTATATAAAAGAAGGTACATTGGTTTTGTTAGAATACATAACATTGGTGTTCTTACATTCTTAAAAAACCACTAACATGCATAGCATTTCAGACATAGCATTTCAGACAAAGCGTTTTTCTTGAAGGTCATTGCAATCATTTAAGTTTCTTGTCTTCCTTAGTATCTGGCCATCATCAGCAAATATGTTCATATAATTTTGTATCCGTCTGGTAGAGTGTTTATTTAGACTGTGAACATTACTTGTGCTAGAACTGTGGTACTTCACTGGTAACACATCTCTAGTCTGATACATTACTTTTGAATACTGCCCTCATTTTTTCTGTCAGAAAATTTTCATGCATGTCAGAAGTCTCCCTGTCACTCCTCCAGTATGTTCCACTTTCCAGAACAAAATGTTATGTAAGACTGTTAAAACTTTGTCCAGAAAAAAACTGTTAAAACTTTGTCCAGATAAATGCAGTCATGTCTAGATCTATCTATGTAGCTAGCTTCAGAGAGCCACTGAAGTCGTATCATTACATTCAATGCTAAATTTTTCCTAATATTTGTATTTGACAGGTTGCACGAGCAACAGGAGTTGCAGATGAATGTTTGAGCAATATGCGAACAGTTAGAGCATTTGCCATGGAGGATGCAGAGAAAGACCTGTTTGCCAGAGAAGTGGAAAAGTCTAGACAACTTAATGAACTCTTGGGCTTTGGTATTGGAATCTTTCAGGTCTGTCATAATATTTTATTATATAGTGTGATATAGTATGATTATATGATAAAATGGGTATTGTAGCATTCATACCATTTATCGAGCAAACTAGTGAACTTTTAGAAGGTACAAATCATAACTTATTGATAGATAATTATTATGTTTAGGGTAGAATGAGAAAATTAAAAATAAAGTGGTAAAAACAGATTGTAATTTAAAATAAACGATTATCTGCATAATAGTTTGAACCTACCATAAGTAATATTTAATCCTATAAATCACACTAAGCCCTAACATTCCTACCCTTTTAGATAACATCTACATCCTGCAAATTAAGTATTAGGCAGTCATTTGACTCTTCCTGATATACTCAACTTAGGATTAACCCCTTAACTGCGTTGCCTCCAAATATGACACCCCTCCAGTGTGCAGTAAATAAATTATCTGGAAAAAATTCTTGTGATTTTTTAAAGGGTCAAAAACCCTTCCCTCAGTATGGGTATGTAAAAAAAAAAAATCGAAATTGTGCTTACTTTGGCTGCTATGGGGTCCGTAAGTTGGCACGTGACGTCATCATTCCTCGTTCGCCCGTGATGTACGCTCCCGGGGCCAGTAGGGTGCCTGGGGCAGGGCGCGCGAGTTGCCGCGAATATATTTATGTTCATTTTTTGCGCACAGTTCCAAATACATTTTATTTGTTTTTACGTGCTAATCCCATCTATAATGAACACGTACACTATATTATGGCAGTAAAACATCCGTACTGTTCGAAGACACTGTGTTACGTGCATGACACTTGTGTACACATATGCTGCACATATTTACCATGTATCATGCTAATTTATGTATATATATATACAATCTATTTACACACTATACACTGTCACACACGATATACATTCACCATCAACACATTCAGAACACCTCGAGTGAGAGCAGCCACACCCAGCCAGTCTCCCTCACTCCAACATCTTACTCGCCAACATTGCTCCTCCCACCATACTGTTATTGTTCTTATTACACTACTTACACATGTTATATATAGCTATCTACATGTTTTATTTACCAGAAATGTGCAAGTAAGCCGGTATTGTGTCCAAAAAATACAGTTGCCACCATACACTGCATGAAAAATCATACAGCAGACAGCAGACGACGCTACGATTACGACATCACCTCCCTCATCAAAATAGCTTCTCTCAACATTTTCCTGTTGCTGTTCTTACACTATATACACACACTGTATATACCCATGTACATATGTGTTGCCCATAGCGAACCACTAAGCTAGTATGGTGAGCAAAACAAGAGTGGCAGCCACACACACACAATGAGGCTACCTCAATTCTCTCCCTCCCTCACCAAAATTCCTCCTTCCACAATACTATGCACAATGCTAATTATAACCACAATCCTGCTATTATCACAATCCTGGTCACTAATTCCTGTAAATGAATAATTGACCACATGTTTATTTTGAAAAGGAACCTAAGAAATCATTTGAAGATTCCTAGATGGACGAAATAATGCTGTGTTGCTGTGGCTAGCGCTGTGAACATTGTGAACAGCATTGAATCACTGATATTTGAACATTGTACCCAGTCATTATCACACTCAGGCTCTTCTATAATACTATCATGGCTAAATAATACAAGTTATATATATATTTTGACATTATTAGGCGATGCTGTGGTCACACACTGAACAGCAGTGCTGTGCGCTCTTGCTGCGAGCGCCAGCCTTGTTTGCTTACTCCCTACTGAGGCTCCCACACCCGGGAATGTGGACCACAATTTTTTTTAAAGATGGTGTCTGTTTACAAGAGCCCTGAGGAAGCTGATGTGAACCCCGTGTAGCCGTGGGAGTTTTGAATGGAACGTGAAAAATACAAATACCCGGAGGCGCGTTGTGCAAACCAGACGTAAGCCTGCAGGTGCATTGCGCAGTTTAAGGGTTAAGACCTGCTAATTGTGTAGTAACTTCTTTGCATTATAATCTTTCGATTCCTCCTCTGTTTAGTCTTGCACTGCAACACTATCACTTACAGGTGTTATACCTTCAATCGTAACTTGGGTATCCTAGTTAGCAATTCTTGCTAACTAGGTAACTTCTTGCTAACTTCAAAGATCCTTGGATCTTTGGCTATATTGTAATGAAACACAATTTTCTGGGTGAGTCCCAGAGGCTCCTTGAAGCTATTCAGGCTGATATGTATAGAAAAACTGAATAAATTTAATAAATAAAGCACTCTGTCCAAAGACCAGGATGGCTCAGGCAGTGCACGAGCAGGCCGGAGGTGAAACAATGCCCAAGACAGCTTACGAAAAGGTGCAGAAGTAACAACAACACCGAAAGCAAGTTGCAGCGGCTCCGCCAACACCGCATGATGTGAGGCGACAGTATTTGGCATAAGATGATAGTTTTGAAACAGCAACGAGAGAAAGGACAAAACAACCTTAACTGAAAGCGAAGTACAATGATGACGAAATGTAAAAAAAGAAACGGAAGGAAACTTCATACTGCCACCAAGACGAAGCCTGCAGGTGGGATTCCATCAAAGAAGCCACCTGATCACCATATAGATGATGATACACTCAAGTCAAAAAGACCAAACGTGAAGACTCAAGGAGAAGATGAAACCAGTCTCATAACGGACTGCACCGATCTGCTAAAAGAGGCGGAGCCGCGGGATAACCTCCGGGTTCGGGCACCGAGTAAGCAGTGCCTGAAACGAAGGCTGGGCCAGCCACCATGAATGAGTCAGCATCAACCGTCCATTCTGTGGACAGGGGAATGAACCCGGACAGGCTGTCCACCAAGACGTTGGACATTTCCTGGACGTGAACGACCAGGAGATCCAAACTCCGAGAACTCAGCAGACAAATCACCTGAAGTGACCAGCTCCAAAGAAACCCCCCTCATTTCAGGCAATGAACCTTTGGGGGAGCAGTCCGAATGAAGCCAAATCGTAGCTTTGCGAGCGACCCGAACCCTCCAAAGCGCAATTTACAATGATGCGAACCTCCACACCATGCTGTGGCCCCAACATCAGGATGGATCCCACAGCCTTTGGCTGGCCTGGTGAGCACTGGTCACAAAGCCCCAGCCGAGAGACGACGCATCCATGAACACATGGAACGAGGGATCGGGTAGGTGCCAAGGCACTGAACCCTGAAAAACCCGAAGAGGAAGCTGGCGATGCAGCAGCCGACACAAAACCTCTGGGGGAAGAACCCATTGATCAAGAGAGAGGCGAAAGGGACGTCCCCGAAGGCACCAGAACAGCCAACAAAGCCAAACCTGACCCCGCGGGTAGACCAGCATCGCAAAGTTCAGCCTCCCGCACAGACCCTCGTGCAACTGCCGGGTGACCCGGGAGCCCCCCAGAAACAAATTCATGTGAGACCACAGCCGAAAGAGAGACAAGGAAGCGGTCCAAGAGTCCCACACAAGACCCAGCCAAGTCCGAACCTGGTAGGGGGACCAGATGGGACTTCCACCAGTTCACCAGGAACCCGAACCTGGTTAACTGGGAAAGCACCAAACCCCTGGCATGCAGACATGCAGACCGACTGGGAGCCCAGATCAGCCAGTCATCAAGGTAGGCCAACACCCAAACACCTAAAAGATGCAGATGGGCCAATATGACCCTGGTAAGGCATGTTATCACATGAGGTGCCAGGTTCAGCCCAAAAGGGAGACAACAAAAGTGGTAACCTTGATGCCCCACAACAAAACCAAGCCAGTCCCTGAACCCCGGATGAATCGGGGCGTGCCAATACGCGTCCTTGAGGTTCAGGGACACCATCCAAGCGCCTGGTTCCAACAAAAGCCGGACCTGGGACACAGTGGTCATCTGAAAGGAAGGACAAGAAACCCAGAGGTTCAGACGGGATGAGTCCAGAATGAACTGCAGGGCCACACAATCCCTTTTCGGAACTAGAAACAGGCGAGTGGTGGTCGTTTCACGTGGTCGTTGTTTCCACCACGTCCAAGCGCATCCACTCCAAGACGACCTGACAGAGCACAGGAGAAGAGGCTTGCCTCACCAACCCCGAACCCCCTGAAGGAGGAGGAGCCACCCAATGCCACTGCAGGCTGCAAGAAATGACCCGAAAATCCTACAAATCGTGAGACCAGGCACGAGTGAGCAGATCAAGCCTCCCCCCCCCTGTTCGCCCCAATGGGGCGAACAGCGACGCCCCTTTCAAGAGCCCGACCTGCGCACAGAGCGATCACTGCGCCGACCAGATGCAGACGGTTCCGAAGACGGCGCTGGCTCTGAAACTGGCACCAGTGGCCTACTCCAACGAGCATAACCCTGAGCCCTGGCACGACCCATCTGGGGAAGACCAATCCGGGACCCCCGGAAAACCAACAAGTCTGACATCGGACGACAGCTGTAAGAAGCCGCAAGCATATACTGCTTGACCTCAGAGACCGCAAACAGCATGGTACAAAAGAGCAAAGACAAATTAAGAGCAAGGATCCAAGTGGATTCCAAAGAGGAAGCGAGCACAACTTGTCGACATTTGAGACGCGCAGTGAAAAACCGCAACAGAGCATCCCACAGGATCAGCACAAACAGCTTCAGCAGAACAGATGACGCACGAGCAGCTGAGATCAAAGCACCAGACCCAGGAATGGCCCCAAGCGCCTCTACATCCTCAGCAAGCCAATCCAAAGATAGCTCCAGGAGGGAAAAAAAACACAAGACCGAAGCCAGCAAGCCACGAGCGCACAAGTCCTCAGCCACAAGCGCAGCTGACAGGGAAGGAACCTGCATGTGAAGCTGAATTGTGCCCACGTTCCACAGAAGGGCAGGAGCAAACAAACACTTAATAAAGTGCTCAAAATTGCCCCCCAGATAAACCTGGACCACAGTCAACGCCTCGCACCACTCAAGCATGTGGGTATGACAAAAAGTGCTCCAAGCATCCAATGACAACAACAGGCAGTCTGCTAGCCAGGATGAATCTGGTACATCATAATGAACCCAGTATGGAAACGAAGAACCAAACCTGAAGGAAGAGGGATGCAATACAGAGGCATATTCCGGGTCGCACAGGAGGTAAGCCACAATGGGCGCCCGCACCTCAGTAGGCGAGACACGAGAAGCTGAAAACCTCTGGAAAGACGGAACCATGGGACCCACAGACATACTGAACCGAACTTGGAGAGGAGCCGAACCCGTGTCCAACTCGTACGCAGAGAGGGGGGAAAGGAAAACCCCCACTCTTTGTAATAGCAAGCCCCATTCTGAGGGTTGGAAAACCCAGGTGGGGTCCAATGGGGCTAAATGGTCCCAAATCAGCTCCTCCCCAACCCTGGAAACCTTCACATCAGACCCTGGGGGCGAGTCATCCTCCAAAGCCCCCGCCTCACAAGAAAAAGCCGGGGCAGCCAGAAAAGCAGGAAGAAAGGGGGGGCCCACTGGCCAGACCCCGGTGCTACGGCTGGAAGAACTGACTTGAATGCCCCTGCCACCGTCCCCCCCCCCCCAGAAGGAGCAACTCGAAACTTTCCGAGTCTCAGAAACCTCTAAACCTTGCCCCGACCCTGAAGCCCTCAGACGCTTAGTAGCCGGAAGTAGGGGGGAGGGGAACAGAATGAACCACAGCCGGGGAAGAACAAGGGGTTGCGGACTGAACCAAGGTCGAAGCGACCAACACCCCATTGTCCAGGTCCCTATAAACAAAGCGAGGCAGCCACGGGGCATCTGGGGAAGCAACCAACATAGCACGTTGCAGCAATCTATACCGAGCATGCAGTGCCCAAGCTGCCTGCACCTGAATAATGTCATCAGTAGATTGGGTGAACAGAGTCACAAACAGTGCAAGCAACTGTCCTGCAAGCAACAGTGCTTGCAGGACTGCAGGTCAGAGGTGTCACCGACCCAACAGGCAGCATAACAGGCAAAAACAATGAGCGTCACCCTGAGACAAGGGGACAGAGCAACCCTCAAACTTGCACAAGGCAAGAGGGGACTCAAGGGTTACATCCATCAGATCCCGTGTGCCCCAGAGGTTTCCCAGGGCCCTTAAACTGGTATTGCTAAGGGTAAGCCCAGGCACTGTGCATCTAACAGGCGCCCCCTGCTAAAGCTGAACCCCTGGGACGTGTCCAAACCCTAAATATAACAGGGGGCATGGGACACAAAGGCAGCCTCCCCACACCAAGCAGAAAAGAATAAGAAAAAAAAATGCAAAAGGACAATGTATGCAGAAGAAACAGTGCCCGTCGCTGTTATAGATGAAAACTAGCAGTGCAGTACACCGTGCCCCTACCAGTGCAAAAACTACCCCTCACCCTAAGGTAAACAAGGAAGGAAACCCCCAACACACTCAGGGCGGTCAATCACCGAGTAGCAAAAGACCAACAGAGGTAGACCCCAAGGTGACTTGTGGAAGATAACCCCAAGCCCCAAGGGTGGTACTTACAGGGCACTCAGGGAAGGGAACCCTAAGCACATGCAGCCCAAGTACCTGTGATTATTACTCCCAGCTCACACGCCACCGTAAGATCAGTACTGGACCCAAGGAACAGCACAACACAGAGAAAATCTGGAGTTGGAGCCACATGACCATTGCCACAAACATATCAGCTGAAGAACTGAAGGGTGGAACTCTGGGCCGGGGGTCTGGGGCTCCCAATGCCCCCTCCCGGGGAGGGGGGACCTTGACAGACATGCGGCGCGGCTCGTGTGACATCATGCTCGTTTGCTCATTTTCATTTGGGGAGTTCTGTCCATTCGTTTGTCATTTTTCGTAGTTTTAACCAGAAAAGGGGGTTTGTTTTGGGGCACCTTTCTGGATGCCCAGCCCGGTCGATGGCAGATATAGAATGCTCCAAATCACATGTGCAATTTCTGTAGGCCATTGCTCCTCATGCCTCTCTGAGGGGGCCAAGTTTTGGCTCGTGTTCCTCGGTAGGCCTAGAACTCCATTCACACTGACTGATGCCAAAGTGTAAAGATATACTCAATAGCCTGGCTAGCTCTGGGAAGCCGTAGGGGCTCCTCCCCCCCCCCTCCAAAAAAAAAGCAGAAAAATAACAAAATTCTTTACAAAGAATTCAAGATCGGTTGTTGGAACAGATTTGTAAACAAACTGAGAGTGCCTCACCCCAAGTGCATTGGGAGCCGGTCGGCCGAGTGGACAGCACACTGGACTTGTGATCCTGTGGTCCCGGGTTCGATCCTGGGCGCCGGCGAGAAACAATGGGCAGAGTTTCATTCACTTTATGCCCCTGTTACCTAGCAGTAAAATAGGTACCTGGGAGTTAGTCAGCTATCACGGGCTGCTTCCTGGGGGTGGAGGCCTGGTCGAGGACCGGGCCGCGGGGACACTAAAGCCCCGAAATCATCTCAAGATAACCTCAAGATAACCCCTCGCCCCCAACACCACGCAATCATTCAGCCCATATGCGTACGAACAGGCGCCGTCTTCCAGTTCAAATTTTACGACAAATTTGATGTCATGTTCCAAAAAGTATGTCTTCTAGGGCAGTCGTCAACCGAGGTTCCACTGTATAATGTGTGTATATAGTGTAATAACACCACCAACAGTATGGTGGAAGGTGGAATATTAGTGCATCTGGCCTTGAATGAGTGAAGGAAGGGAGGTAGTGTTAGCTGTGTGTGGTGTTCTCTATTGCTGCATGAATCTGCTACTGGACACAACATATGATGCACCCCTGGCTGGACCAACGAAGCATCGATGACCAAAGGACCCCTTCAGAAGCCAATCAACTCAGTCTTTGCCAGAAAAGAAGGAACTGGCTGCAAGCAAATCACCAACCCATTAGGGCCAAACTGGCGAAAACTCCTGCACCAGAGGAGAACATGAAGCTCCCCACTTGACAACCAGACTTAAGAGACACCAAGAACAAAGCCTGCAAGAAACAAACACAGACCAAAGGTGACACTGTAATCTGAATGGATGAAAGAAAAGAAGAACATGGTCTAGGGACCAAGCAGAATCAGATGGTGCATGAGCAGACCAGTGGTAAAAAAATACACAAGACAGCTTGGGAAATAGAGCTCAGGTAGTATCAACATCAAACGCAAGCTACAGCAGCTCCACCAATGCAGCAGGACACACGGTGACAGTAGTTGAAATAAAATGCTCAACAAGGAAAAGCCAGCAACAAAAAGGAGTGGACCATCCACTTAGATGATGAAAGGCTATGACAAAAGAAAAAGATAAAACAAGCACCATGACACCCCATACTGCTGTCTCAAAGAAGCCTGTAGGTGGGACACCATTATCGCAACTACCTGATCACCATACAGATGGTGCTGAACATGTGTCAATAAGTCCAGATGCATAGAGCAGAGGAGGTCTAACCGGTGAAGTACGTCAGCATGCCGACTCGGAAATGGAGGCGGAGCCACGGATAAATGCCCGGGTTTGGACATCGAGCAAGCAGCACATGAAAACAAAGCAAAGTTGGCCACCAAGGAGCCAGAAGGAACACTTGACTCCCAGTAGGACACCAGTCGTGCTAGGACTCAGAGCAACAGCTGGACCAGGGCAAAGAGAAATTTCATCCTGCAACTTAACCAATCCAACCAAAAAGCATCTATTGTGAGGGCCTCACAATCAGGAAATGGCACTGTGTAAAGAAGATGCCGAGACAATGCCAACACAAATAGGTCCATGGCCTGGTGCACGAACATCTCAGAAAGCCACTGGAAGAAAACAACACTTTTAAAGTGGCTCTGTTGAAACAGCAACAGGGCCACTTTATGTAGATGGGAATTAACTGGGACAAACAGTCTGCAAGGATGTTGAACACAACATCTCTCGGTTCCACACAGCTGCCTCTTGTAAAGACTAGTGCTTGACAGTATAGGTACTTTACATTAACCCTTAAACAGCACAAATCATACATATATGATTTGAGTAACTGTCACAAAATGGCGCAAATCATATATATATATGATTTGCGTATTTAAAATAGTTAAAATAGTCCTACACATACATAGAGTTCACATCTGCTTCCTCAGACCACCAGTAACCATCCCCCAATCTTGAAAAAAAATCCTGAGTCCCTCACTTTCCTTCTAGGACCTTTGTAAGAAAATGATGACCATTGCTTGGCAACATCACCATTCAGTATCTGAATGTTAAGGGCAGCCATACAGGAGACACTAAACTTTTAGCAACAGCAAATGAGTGATTACCATGTATATATATGAGGCAAAATGTGTGCTATATGCAATTTTAAGATTTAGGCTTAAAATATATTTATACATGTATTATTATGAATAAGTATGTGGGTGTCTTTATATCTTTACTTGTATATCCATACATACTTATATTTTCAAAGTTTTACATAATAGACAGTAACTTTGACACACAAATACAACCTGTTAGCATGAAAAGACTAAATTAATAAATTGAGAAACAATGAAAATAAATCAACAAAGTTATTCATATGCGGCACCTCAACTAAAAATATGCAACTTCTCCAGGCCACTACAGCTAAACTACAAGAGCTAGAGACTTTTTATTTGGATTTTGTGCTTCCTGAAGGCTAATTAACCCTTCAATTGCGCATCACATCATATGATGCTTTGACCGACTTGCAGTAAATTGCGCATCGCATCATGTGATGCTTTGGAGTACTACGCAAGATTTAAACGGCCCACGGATACACGGGGTTCACCACACCTTCATCAGGGCTCTTGTAAACAGACGCCATTTTTTTTAAAAATCGTGGGCCAAACTCCAGGGTGTTAGGGGCCTCAGTATTGAGTGAGCTACCAAGCCTGACGCACGCAGCATGAGCTCACAGCACTGCTGTTCAGCTTGTGACTACAGCATCGCCTAAAAATGCCATAATATACTTGTTCATGCTATTATGTAGCGATGATATTATTACAGAAGACCCCTGACTGTGATAAAACTGACCAGGGTTCTGATAATAGCAGGATTGTGGTGATATTTGGCGCTGTGCGCCATGGAGGGAGGAGTAATGCTGTGGGAGGAAGGGTGGTGGCGTTGTCTTTTGAGTGTGTGTGGCCACCTTTTATTGACTGCACTCACCATACCAGCTTAGTGGTTCGCTATGGTGAACAGAAATGTAGATACAGTGGTACCTCCCATAACGAATTTAATCCGTTCCATGTTCGTCATGTGAAACGGACGTCATACAAAACGAGTGTCCCCCCATGTAACCAGTGTGATGCACTGTGTTTATTGTGAAATTTCCCTAGTGTGCATGACATCAAATGTTCCCCAAAATATAATTTTTCTTTGTAAAATGATAAATTACCGTCCCTGAACATGTCTATGTAAAAATAATTACCAAATTCCACTTACTTTGGCTGTGAGGGCGTGGACAAGGTGCGCTGTGACGTCATCAGGGGCTGGTCGCCCGTGTGTGAAGCTCCCAGACACGGTCGCGCAGGCCATTCAAGCACCGCGTGTTGCCACAAATATATTTTCAAATATTTTTCCTATGCATTTCCAATGCGGTTTTATTTGTTTCTTTTATCGTATATGATGCATATTTGTGACCTTTACAATATGTATACAGTAGAATGTTCATAATTTTCCATGAAACTGTGATACATGTGTCAGTAATGTGTCCACAATAAATGTTTATTGTCACAATATTACGTGGTAAAAATGCACTAATATTACAATATGTACAGTTTCACATACTATTTACACAGTAACACACTGTATTACACACTCTATTACACACAAGGAATGCTAGAAAATTGCAAAGGGATGAGGATGGGAAAGGGTGGTCGTTAAGACGAGATCTTTCAAAAGAAGATAGAGAGAAGCTGAAACTGAACCTCGCCGAGGCAAAACATTTAAATGAGAGCAGGAATGAAGAAGAAATAAATTCTTTTTTCTACAAAGTGATAGGGGTAGGCAAACCAGTAAAGTGGTACATAAAGGCAAACCAACAAAATCAATAGAGAGAGGGGGAGTGAAGAATAAGGAGAGGGGGAACAAGTTCCTGAAGATTGCATACACCAACATAGATGGAGTGAGATCGAAGATACTGGAGTTAAGTGATGTAATACAGCTGCAGACACCAGACATTGTTGCACTCACGGAGACAAAACTTGAAGATGTAATTTTAAATGAGGTCATATTCCCAAGGGGCTACTCAATTTGGAGACGGGACAGAAAAATTAGGAAAGGCGGTGGCGTTGCTGTGCTGGTAAAAGAACACCTAAAGGTGAAGGAAATAATGACTGCCAATCCACAAGAAGTTGACATAATAGCACTAGAGATCTGCTATGAGGATGATAAACTAATGATGATAAATGCATATAGTCCACCGCCAAGCAGCACATGGTCAAAGGAGGAGCTAGATAGTAAACGTGAAGGTCTTATAACAATAATGAGAGAGATTATAGCGAGAGCGGATAACGATAGATCACGACTGTTGATAGTCGGTGACTTCAACTTGAAATCCATAGACTGGGAAGCATATGAAGCTAAAACAGAAGATTTTTGGACCTGTAAATTTGTAGACCTCATCCTGGAAACATTCTTGTATCAACATGTTAAACAAGCTACGAGGATGAGGGAAGGGGACGTTCCCTCCATGCTAGATTTGATATTTACCAGGAAGGAGGAAGAGATATTTGACATTCAGTACCTTCCTCCCTTGGGTAAAAGTGACCATGTCTTTTTGGGAATAAAGTATGCAATGCGTTATAAGCTGGAAGAAAATAAGGAGGTTGAAGCAGTTGAAAAACCAGACTTCAGGAGAGGACATTATGGTGACCTTAGAAATTTTTTTAGTGAGTATAATTGGACAGACTTGATGCTAGGCAAGGAAGTGAATGAGATGTATGGCAAGTTTTGTGAAATATATGATAAAGGCACAAAAAAATTTATACCAAAACAGAGATGCAGAACTAGGAAACAGGATTGGTTCAATAGAAATTGCGAGAGGGCTAGAGACCGAAAGACACAAAAATGGAATCAATACAGGAAGAGGCCGAACCCCCAAACATACCAGCGATACAAAGATACGAGAAACAACTACACGGCAGTGAGGAGAGAGGCAGAAAGAAATTTTGAAAAAGGGATTGCGGACAAATGTAAAACAGAACCAGGTCTATTCTATAAATTCATAAACAACAAATTGCAGGTAAAGGATAATATTCAGAGGTTGAAAATGGGAAATAGATTCACGGAAGATGAAAAGGAAATGTGTGAAACACTAAACGAAAAGTTCCAAAGTGTGTTTGTACAAAATGAAATCTTTAGGGAACCAGATACAATAAGAATTCCAGAGAACAACATAGAACACATAGAGGTGTCTAGAGACGAAGTGGAAAAAATGCTCAAGGAGCTCGGTAAGAACAAAGCAGCTGGCCCAGATGGCGTTTCACCATGGGTTCTGAGAGAATGTGCATCTGAGCTCAGCATTCCACTTCACCTGATCTTTCAGGCATCCCTGTGTACAGGAATCGTAGCAGACGGGTGGAAACAGGCTAACATAGTTCCAATCTACAAAAGTGGCAGCAGGGAAGACCCCCTCAATTATAGACCTGTATCATTGACAAGTGTAATAGTGAAAGTATTGGAAAAACTAATCAAAACTAAATGGGTAGAACACCTAGAGAGAAATGATATAATATCAGACAGACAGTATGGTTTTCGATCTGGAAGATCCTGTGTATCGAATTTACTCAGTTTCTATGATCGAGCCACAGAGATATTACAGGAAAGAGATGGTTGGGTTGACTGCATCTATCTGGACCTAAAAAAGGCTTTCGACAGAGTTCCACATAAGAGGTTGTTCTGGAAACTGGAAAATATTGGAGGGGTGACAGGTAAGCTTCTATCATGGATGAAAAATTTTCTGACTGATAGAAAAATGAGGGCAGTAATCAGAGGCAATGTATCAGAATGGAGAAATGTCACAAGTGGAGTACCACAGGGTTCAGTTCTTGCACCAGTGATGTTTATTGTGTACATAAATGATCTACCAGTTGGTATACAGAATTATATGAACATGTTTGCTGATGATGCTAAGATAATAGGAAGGATAAGAAATTTAGATGACTGTCATGCCCTTCAAGAAGACCTGGACAAAATAAGTATATGGAGCACCACTTGGCAAATGGAATTTAAAGTTAATAAATGTCATGTTATGGAATGTGGAATAGGAGAACATAGACCCCACACAACCTATATATTATGTGAGAAATCTTTAAAGAATTCTGATAAAGAAAGAGATCTAGGAGTGGTTCTAGATAGAAAACTATCACCTGAGGACCACATAAAGAATATTGTGCAAGGAGCCTATGCTATGCTTTCTAACTTCAGAATTGCATTTAAATACATGGATGGCGATATACTAAAGAAATTGTTCATGACTTTTGTTAGGCCAAAGCTAGAATATGCAGCTGTTGTGTGGTGCCCATATCTTAAGAAGCACATCAACAAACTGGAAAAGGTGCAAAGACATGCTACTAAGTGGCTCCCAGAACTGAAGGGCAAGAGCTACGAGGAGAGGTTAGAAGCATTAAATATGCCAAAACTAGAAGACAGAAGAAAAAGAGGTGATATGATCACTACATACAAAATAGTTACAGGAATTGATAAAATCGACAGGGAAGACTTCCTGAGACCTGGAATTTCAAGAACAAGAGGTCATAGATTTAAACTAGCTAAACACAGATGCCGAAGAAATATAAGAAAATTTACCTTCGCAAATAGAGTGGTAGACGGTTGGAACAAGTTAAGTGAGAAGGTGGTGGAGGCCAAGTCCGTCAGTAGTTTCAAAGCGTTATATGACAAAGAGTGCTGGGAAGACGGGACACCACGAGCGTAGCTCTCATCCTGTAACTACACTTAGGTAATTACACTTAGGTAATTACTCAGTACTTTGGAGGTGCGTAATAGTCAACGAAGTAGTCCATGGTACACAGCGCGACTTTGCTCTCCTTGCACCAGCTACAGATAGATTTTTGTTTCCTGTTTCATCGTTCTGTGTGCTTGCAAATAATGCACTCGCGTGCACCCTTGGCTTTAGTACTTGTAGGTGGTATGTAGCCAAGCTTGTAAAGCATAAGGTAGTATTGAAACGATTATAGGAAAAGCTCAATTTGTAAGGTAGTCTTGAAAAGATCGCTTTGTAAGGTCCCACACAGGAAGAGATTCAGCTAGCCTCAAAGAGTGTCCATCAGTCAGGAAGAGATTCAGCTAGCCTCAAAGAGTGTCCATCAGTCAGGAAAAGATTCAGGTATTCTTAAAAATATCAATGAACACCACCACCATGGAAGCCGCTAACACTGTTCATCTATGCTACTTGTATCAGATGCATCATCACTGAACGCAGAAAACGATTCATCTATGTATCATCTATATACATTAGAGATGGCAAGGGTGGGGCTCAGAGCTACACCTGGATACGCTCGCTGTATCATCCTCATAGGTGCTGTATCACAGGCATCCGACCGTTGTGTTAAGCCCTTATTGCGCCTAGCTTCACCAATGTTATGACCCTTATGTTCTTCGAACAATAGGGTCTGAATTGCACTGACTGAGTACAGTCTTTCAACACCGTGTGGGACAGGTGTTTGAGAGCCAGAGGCATGTGTGCTACAAATGGTTGCTCACGCACTACTAACCCAGCCAGCAGCCCTTGTCTTTCATATTCGTTATAGCAAAAGGTTCGTTCAGTGTTTGTTGGGTAGGCTGCTCCATTATGACAATCTTTCTTTGTTTCAAATGTGTTCCATTTGTTTTGTATTTATCACTTACGTCTCAATAATGGAGCAGCCTACCCGACAAACACTGAACGAACCTTTATGACATTTGTCCATTTTTCAAATTGTTTCAACAGTTCTTTTATTTTTCGTTTTTTTTTGTTTTTAAGAAACATGGAGCAGTCGACCTGTAGACCACCGAACGAACATTTTTGACATTTGTACTGGTTTTCAAAATTCTTCATATTTTTTATTATTTACGTTTTTTGTATGTAAGAAACATGGAGCAGCCTACCTGCCGACCACCGAACGAACCTTTTGCTATAAGACAAATGGAAAATAAATATTGAACACATTTGAAGAAAGGAAAATGTCATAATGGTTTATTCAGTGTATGTAAGGTAGGCTTCTCCATTATTGAGACGTAAATGACAAATAAAAAACAAATGGAACACATTTGAAACAAAGAAAGATTGTTATAATGGAGCAGCCTACCTGCCGAACACCGAACGAACTTTTTTGACATTTGTTGTATATCAGATATTTCATTTCTTTTTTCCTACAAAAACGTCAATGCTTTGCAACATCTCAGCAGTCACCCTTTTATATCCCGGCATCATTAGCATCTTTAAAGAAGAACAACATAATTTATGTGCATCGTCGGAGGCGTCTAAGAATGTGCAAGCAGCAGCGCGACCCCACCATGTGGTGTTGACGTTACTCAAACCAGCGTTCGTCATACGGGACGATTTGACGCCGATCGGGCCGTTCGTTACCCAAAATATTCGTCTTTTGGGGCAATCGTTATGCGAGGTACCACTGTACTTATATATAACGTGTGTATAGTGTCAGATAACAGCGAGAGTAGGAGGTTGGGAGCCACCATTTTGGTGAGGGAGGAGCGTCGTCTGCAGGACTTGTCATGTTGTTTACTGATGACCACGATGGTCTTTGGGCACCATACCAGTTTACTTGTACAAGTATGGTGAATAAAACAGGTAGATATTTATATATAATGTGTGTATATAGCGTAATAACACCACAAACAGTATTGTTGTAGGAGAAATATTAGTGCGTCTGGCCTTGAGGGCGGCCGCCACCAGCTGACTGTGTGAGTAGCTATGTCTCTCTGCCTTTACTCACCATACAAGCTTAGATGTACAGTTATGGTGAACAAAACATGTAAATACTTATATATAACGTCTGTATATAAAAGCAAAAACAGTATGGTGGGTGGAGAATGGTGGCAAGGCAGGTGAGGTGAGGGAGGGAGTGGCAGCCAGTGGCAGCCAGTCACTGCCTGCCACTGCCACTGCCACTCAGCATTCCAACTTAGTGGTTTGTCATGGTGACCAAAACATGCAGATACTTATATATAACCTGTGTATATAGTGTAATAACCGACAAAGTATTTGTTCACTGTTTGATGAACATAATTGAATCAACAATACGCACACCATATTTTTGAGTACAGCAATGATTCACTCATTTTATTATATAAATATATCACACTACACACTATTGAATAATATTACAGCAAAAAAACTACGAAAAATCAATCACAGACATTGAAATAATTAGGTAATTATCTCTTTGTGGAAACTCTGGCCTGACAGCTGGCGATCAACAGACCGCCTGGGACGCACGCTCAGTCAGCGCCTGATTTTTGTCACACTTCCCCGCCCTATAGTGGGCAATATATGCCACTTACGATTTTTTTATTATTTTTCCCGTGATCAGTGAACACAAATTAACAGGTTAGGAAGAAAAAATATTTTTTTTTTTTTTTTTTTTTTTTTGGTATGCGCCAGTGGGTGTCAAATGGTATATAGCTATGCGCCATTTAAGGGTTAACAATGTCATAAGAAAAAATTATTTTTTCAGAACAATTTTTTTCTTGAGCGCCCTGGGGATGTTTGCAATTTAACAGTTAGCGATTTAATGGTTAAAACAGGGAGTATAGAACAAGTGTTACATATAAACATCTCGAACACAGGAGTAACCACATAGGGTCAGTACCATACTTTTGAGTTGGCGGAACTTAACAATCAAAGTGCGTGCATTACATTTATTAAAACACAGGAAATGGGACAATACACTACCAAGGAATAATTTTTCACTCACCAGATTAACAACAGTATTCCGGTCACAAAGAAATTTCACTTTCGCAATCAGAGTGGTAGCAGAGACGTCTTACTGCAGCCCGTCCTCCAAAAATGGGGTGGTAAATGTAAGAAGACAAATAAGTGCAATTATGTACTATTCATAGCAGGAATTGTACTTATTTTCGCTTAGTATTAAATCGTACTGTCAAATATATTGTGAATATTTGAGTTTACCCGAAAAACTGAATAAAAAATCACAACCTCACCTAACCGTCTTAGTATTTGAAGATAATAATTTTATTGCTTCTTAATTACAATTAGTACTTAACCTATAGCTATACTGATATTACAGTTTTATAAAACTAATAAAACAAAACTAAAATATATCAATAAATTGTAAAGTAACTCAGGATATTTTAAAATTTTGTATAAAATTATATTTAATAAACCTGAAAAAGAAATTCCTGACATTTAAAACTAGTGTATAACAAATTGAAATTGAAAATTTCATCCTAAAATTCTAAGTGTCTTAACAGAAAACGAGGAGAATTGAATCGGGGGAAGGGAGTTTGGTAAATGTAACAGCCCCATAAGTGCAATTATGCACTGTATATGACAGTAAGAAAGTGTACTTATTACACTTAGTATTAAATCGTACTGTCAATTCGGAGGATGGGTTGCTTACTGCATGGGCCTGATGGACACTTGCCCAGTGGCCCCACGAGCATAGGACATGCTCATTGTGGAAGCAGAATGTTTAACCCTTGAATGGTGCCTGGCTATTTAGCATGTGTCACACACACACACGCATACCCAAAAAAAAAAAAATTATTTTTTCTTCTAAACCTGTTAATTTGTGTTCACTGATCATGGGAAAAATAATAAAAAAATCGTAAGTGGCATATATTGCCCGCTATAGGGCGGGGAAGTCTGGCAAGAAACAGGCGCTGACTCAGCGTGCGTCCCAGGCAATCTGTTGCTCGCCAGCTGTCAGGCTGGAGTTGCCACAAAGAGATAATTACCTAATTATTTCAATGTCTGATTGATTTTTTGTAGTTTTTTGCTGTAATATTATTCAATAGTGTGTAGTGTGATATATTTATATAATAAAATGAGTGAATCATCGCTGAACTCAAAAATATGGTGTGCATATTGTTGATTCAATTATGTTCATCAAACAGTGAACAAATACTTTGTCGGTTATTACACTATATACACAGGTTATATAAAAGTATATAAAAGTTGTTCACCATAACGAACCACTAAGTTGCTATTATGAGTCAAAAAGTAACGAGGAGTGACCGCCACACACCAACCAGCCACTCACTCCCTACCTCAACACCTCACTCGCCCACATTCTCCTCCCACCATACTGTTTTTGCTTTTATTCACTATATACAGACGTTATATATAAGTATCTACATTCATGTTCACCTTAACGAACCACTAAGTTGGCATGTTGAGTGGCAGTGCCAGTGGCAGCCCGCCACTGGCTGCTACTTCCTCCCTCCCTCAAGTTACCTGACTCACCCACATTCTCCTCCCACAATACTGTTTTTGCTTTTATTCACTATATACAGATGCTATATATAAGTATCTACATTCGTGTTCACCATAACAAACCACTAAGTTGGTATGCTGAGTGGCAGTGGCAGCCCGCCACTGGCTGCCACTCCCTCCCTCCCTCACCTCATCTGACTTGCCATCATTCTCCTCCCACCATACTGTTTTTGCTTTTATATACAGATGTTATATATAAGTATTTACATGTTTTGTTTACCATAACTGTACATCTAAGCTTGTATGGTGAGTAAAGGCACTAAGACGTAGCTACTTACACAGTCAGCTGGTGGCTGCCGCCCTCAAGGCCAGACGCACTAATATTTCTCCTCCAACAGTACTGTTTGTGGTGTTATTACGCTATATACACACATTATATATAAGTATCTACCTGATTTATTCACCATACCTGTACAAGTAAGCTGGTATGGTGCCCAAAGACCATCATGGTCACCAGTAAACAACATGATAAATCGTGCAGACGACGCCACCTCCCTCACCAAAATGGCGGCTCCCAATCTACTCCTCTTGCTATTTATACCCTCTATACACACGTTATATATAAATATCTACATTTGTGTTCACCATAGCGAACCACTAAGCTGGTATGGTGAGTGCAGTCAATAAAAGGTAGCCACACAGTCAGAAGACAACGCCACTACCCTCCCTCCTACAGCATTACTCCTCCCTCCATGGAGCACAGCGATAAATTCCACCACAATCCTGCTATTATCAGAACCCTGGTCAGTTTTATCACAGTCAGGGGTCTTCTGTAATAATATCATCACTACATAATACAGAGCACCACTTGGTTTCCAAACCCCTTGGGGACGAGACCCGTCAGTTAACATGTAAGTTCGTAAACGAGAAATAGAAGGAAAAAATACACTAGAAATATAAAAAGAAATTTTTCTGAAAAATTTATGAAAAAACTCTAGGGAAAACATTGACAGGTTCATAGCGTAAATACGATCGTATTTTGTTTGTACTCACCAATAGGTGAAGTCCTGATCCGTTTTATAAAAGTCCTTAATTGTTCCTAGCTGATTATTAAGATGTCTGGCAAACATCCTCTAGATGTTTCCTGCCAACCTGCTGGAACATCCTGCCAGCCTGCAGGAACATCCTGCCAGCCTGCCAGCCAGCCAGCCAGCCAGCCAGCCAGCCTGCCAGCCAGCCAGCCAGCCAGCCTGCCAGCCAGCCAGCCTGCCAGCCAGCCAGCCAGCCAGCCAGCCAGCCAGCCAGCCAGCCAGCCAGCCTGCTTGCCAGCCTGCAGGAACATCCTGCCAGCCTGCAGGCACATCCTGCCAGCCAGCCTGCAGGCACATCCTGCCAGCCAGCCTGCAGGAACATCCTGCCAGCCAGCCTGCCTGCCAGCCAGCCTGCCTGCCTGCCAGCCTGCCTGCCTGCCAGCCTGCCTGCCTGCCAGCCTGCCTGCCTGCCTGCCTGCCTGCCTTCCAGCCTGCCTGCCAGCCTGCCTTCCAGCCAGCCAGCCAGCCTGCCTGCCTTCCAGCCAGCCAGCCTGCAAGCCTGCCTGCCTCTCTCTGCCTGCCAGCCAGCCTGCTATCCAGCCTGCCTCTCTCTCTGCCATCATGCTAATGGGTCGAGTGTATTAGGCTTATCTTTGGGAGTGAGGCGGTCTCTCCCCACCACCTACAAACCACCGCCCCCCTACATCCCATACTCTCTCTCTTCAAGGTCATGCGGTTCAGTCGCGTGACTACCCTTCCCTTCCTGCCTGAGAGCCTGACTGCCTGCCTGCTTGCCAGCCTGCCTGCCTGTCAGCTGGCCTTCCTGCCTGCCTGCCTGCCAGCTGGCCTTCCTGGCTGCCAATCAGCCTGCCTGCCTGCCTGCCTGCCTGCCTGCCTGCCTGCCTGCCTGCCTGCCTGCCGGCCTGCCAGCCAGCCAGCCAGCCAGCCAGCTAGCCAGCCAGCCAGCCAACCAGCCAGCCAGCCAGCCAGCCAGCCAGCCAGCCTACCTGCCTGCCTGCCTGCCTACCTGCCAGTCAGCCAGCCAGCCAGCCAGCCAGCCAGCCAGCCAGCCAGCCTGCCTGCCTGCCTGCCAACCCGCCAGCCTGCCAGCCAGCCTGCCTTTCCCTCTCTCCCTAATTCTCACTATTTCCCTCCCTGCCTACCTCCTAGCATCTCTCCCTACCTCCTGCTCCCTCCCTTTCTGACTAATTCTCCCTTTCTCTCACTGATTCTCCCCCTCTCGCTCATACTATCTCCCACCTAAGCTCCCCCATCCAACCCATCCACCCAACGGTCAGCCATCACTGATGCAGTGCGTGCATTTGGAGCCGACATGGTGCACAGATGTTTCTTGATTGTGCAGATATGTAAAACAAAAACACAGAATGAACATTCCAGCCTTGTGACAATTCAAAATAATAGGAATAATAGGCCGTGAATCTGTGAAGTCACAGTGGGCAAACTGGACCATCTCTCACTCACCACCACAGGCCGGCGTGACGCTTGGCGGACCCCTTCCTACCCGAACTTTGTTCGGGTAGCATGACTCCCCAACCCCAATCGGGAAACTGGAAGTTTCGGATAACTAAAGTTCGGAAACTAAGTGGTGCTCTGTAGCTTGAACAAGTATATCATGGCATTTTTAGGCGATGCTGTGGTCACAAGCTGAACAGTAGTGCTGTGAGCTCATGCTGCGTGCGCCAGGCTTGGTAGCTCGCTAAATACTGAGGCCCCTAACACCCGGGAATTTGGCTCACGATTTTTGTAGAAAATGACGTCTGTTTACAAGAGCCCTGATGAAGGTAATTACCTAAGTGTAATTACCTAAGTGTAGTTACAGGATGAGAGCTACACTCGTGGTGTCCCGTCTTCCCAGCACTCTTTGTCATATAATGCTTTGAAACTACTGATGGTCTTGGCCTCCACCATCTTCTCGCCTAACTTGTTCCAACCGTCTACCACTCTGTTTGCGAAAGTGAATTTTCTTATATTTCTTCGACATCTTTGTATAGCTAGTTTAAATCTATGACCTCTTGTTCTTGAAGTTCCAGGTCTCAGGAAATCTTCCCTATCGATTTTATCAATTCCTGTTACTATTTTGTATGTAGTGATCATATCACCTCTTTTTCTTCTGTCTTCTAGTTTTGGCATATTTAATGCCTCTAACCTCTCCTCGTAACTCTTGCCCTTCAGTTCTGGGAGCCACTTAGTAGCGTGTCTTTGCACCTTTTCCAGTTTGTTGATGTGCTTCTTAACACTGTCGTGCACCCCATGAGCGCGCCGCAGACTTTGCCGTCATGGCCTCAATGGTGCAGGCGAGCGTGCGGCGACACCTAAATGTGTATACTCGTTTCAGTTTTCTCACCTTAATTCTGGTGCTACATCGTTCGTTTTGGTATCATTGTGTTCGCAATTAAATTCCCTACAGGTGTGTACAAATATAATGTCCAAAAGCATGGCGTGACTCCCAACAGCAAAGCCTAAAGTCGGCAAAAGTTACCCGTGAGCGCACAAAATCAGTAAAATGTGTATACCCATTCCATTTTTCTCACCTTAATTCTCATGCTACATCGCTCGTTTTGGTATCATTGTGTTCGCAATTAAATTCCCTTCAGATGTGTATGAATATAATGTACAAAAGCCTGGAGTGCCTCCCCGCAGAAAAGCCTAAAGTTACCCGTGAACGAGCACCAATTTGTATACTGCAACCTAATGTGTATACTCGTTCAGTTTGATTACACCAATTTTCGTGTTACATCTTTCATTTTGGTATCAAACTGTTTGTAATAAAAAGGCGCGTATTTTAAAACTAGTCCCATAATAACAGAGCAATAACTGGAATTTTAACAAATATTTTAATTCTGGAAGCTCATCATCACAAAATTATTTATATCTTTCCAGTGTTCTGACATAAATTTTTGTGTTACATCTTTCATTTTGGTATCAAATTGTTCGCGACGTAAAGGCGCGCATTTTAAAACTAGTCCCTACATAATAGCACAATAAATAGAATTTTATCAAATATTTTAAAATTTTGACCAAAAACCTATTTATAATCATATAAGTGTTCGGACATCAAGTTTCATGTTACATCTTTCATTTTAGTATCAAATTGTGCGCATTCTAAAGGCGCTTATTTTGATACTATCCTGAGGTCAATTGGATAAAAAATGAATTTTATACAAATATTTTTGTAGTGGACGCAAGTCCGGTCCAAAGTTAGGACTCAGGAGAAAAATAATGGACGAGAGTTCGGTCCAAAGTGACCGATAGTAATTACCTAAGTGTAATTACCTAAGTGTAGTTACAGGATGAGAGCTACGCTCGTGGTGTCCCGTCTTCCCAGCACTCTTTGTCATATAACGCTTTGAAACTACTGACGGTCTTGGCCTCCACCACCTTCTCACTTAACTTGTTCCAACCGTCTACCACTCTATTTGCGAAGGTGAATTTTCTTATATTTCTTCGGCATCTGTGTTTAGCTAGTTTAAATCTATGACCTCTTGTTCTTGAAATTCCAGGTCTCAGGAAGTCTTCCCTGTCGATTTTATCAATTCCTGTAACTATTTTGTATGTAGTGATCATATCACCTCTTTTTCTTCTGTCTTCTAGTTTTGGCATATTTAATGCTTCTAACCTCTCCTCGTAGCTCTTGCCCTTCAGTTCTGGGAGCCACTTAGTAGCATGTCTTTGCACCTTTTCCAGTTTGTTGATGTGCTTCTTAAGATATGGGCACCACACAACAGCTGCATATTCTAGCTTTGGCCTAACAAAAGTCATGAACAATTTCTTTAGTATATCGCCATCCATGTATTTAAATGCAATTCTGAAGTTAGAAAGCATAGCATAGGCTCCTTGCACAATATTCTTTATGTGGTCCTCAGGTGATAGTTTTCTATCTAGAACCACTCCTAGATCTCTTTCTTTATCAGAATTCTTTAAAGATTTCTCACATAATATATTGGTTGTGTGGGGTCTATGTTCTCCTATTCCACATTCCATAACATGACATTTATTAACATTAAATTCCATTTGCCAAGTGGTGCTCCATATACTTATTTTGTCCAGGTCTTCTTGAAGGGCATGACAGTCATCTAAATTTCTTATCCTTCCTATTATCTTAGCATCATCAGCAAACATGTTCATATAATTCTGTATACCAACTGGTAGATCATTTATGTACACAATAAACATCACTGGTGCAAGAACTGAACCCTGTGGTACTCCACTTGTGACATTTCTCCATTCTGATACATTGCCTCTGATTACTGCCCTCATTTTTCTATCAGTCAGAAAATTTTTCATCCATGATAGAAGCTTACCTGTCACCCCTCCAATATTTTCCAGTTTCCAGAACAACCTCTTATGTGGAACTCTGTCGAAAGCCTTTTTTAGGTCCAGATAGATGCAGTCAACCCAACCATCTCTTTCCTGTAATATCTCTGTGGCTCGATCATAGAAACTGAGTAAATTCGATACACAGGATCTTCCAGATCGAAAACCATACTGTCTGTCTGATATTATATCATTTCTCTTTAGGTGTTCTACCCATTTAGTTTTGATTAGTTTTTCCAATACTTTCACTATTACACTTGTCAATGATACAGGTCTATAATTGAGGGGGGTCTTCCCTGCTGCCACTTTTGTAGATTGGAACTATGTTAGCCTGTTTCCACCCGTCTGCTACGATTCCTGTACACAGGGATGCCTGAAAGATCAGGTGAAGTGGAATGCTGAGCTCAGATGCACATTCTCTCAGAACCCATGGTGAAACGCCATCTGGGCCAGCTGCTTTGTTCTTACCGAGCTCCTTGAGCATTTTTTCCACTTCGTCTCTAGACACCTCTATGTGTTCTATGTTGTTCTCTGGAATTCTTATTGTATCTGGTTCCCTAAAGATTTCATTTTGTACAAACACACTTTGGAACTTTTCGTTTAGTGTTTCACACATTTCCTTTTCATCTTCCGTGAATCTATTTCCCATTTTCAACCTCTGAATATTATCCTTTACCTGCAATTTGTTGTTTATGAATTTATAGAATAGACCTGGTTCTGTTTTACATTTGTCCGCAATCCCTTTTTCAAAATTTCTTTCTGCCTCTCTCCTCACTGCCGTGTAGTTGTTTCTCGCATCTTTGTATCGCTGGTATGTTTGGGGGTTCGGCCTCTTCCTGTATTGATTCCATAGTGTTAACACTTTCGCGCTTTAGATTAGAGATAACTCGTCGCCGTTTTTTCTTACGATTCCGCATAACAGCCTACTTTTCTCGTCCATCGAAAAAATATTTCTATAAATTCCATTTTTTAACCGAAATGGATGGGGATACTCTCAGATTATATACGTTTTGTAGAGAATTTATTTGCGAATTTTTTGGTACCAGAATGAATATTATATCACATAAACTTCTATGAGTAAAAAAAAAAAAACACAAAGTATGTTTGGGGGTGTGGCGGGTGTGGCGGGCGTGTGGCAGTGGGTTCCCTTTAGCCGTTGATATATTCAACACGTGGGAAATATTTGTATGTGTTATGTATATGTCTGTGTAGGGAATTTTACTGCGATCACTGTCATACAAATTATAAAATGTTTCAACAAGTATAAACATTACAAACATCAAACGAACGAAAACAATGCGTTCGTTTCTGCCGCGAACGCATACTGAGCGACGTGGTTCTATATTTGGCGCTTCTCTTACACATGCTTTGTACAAATGTTATACATTTCATCTTATAGAAAATTTTATTGCGAACACATTGGTATAAAAAAGAAATACGTACATAGAAAAGTAGGGTCAGGAAACGTATAAATGTATAAACTTTCCAAGCATGATTTCCCCCGTGTTTTCGCCAGTGCGCTCGCGGCTAACTACTCTCCACTTCACACACTCTTGCGGGTGGGCAATTACCTATATTAAACATTCATATGCATATGTCCATGTAGAGAATTTTATTGTGATTCCAATGATACCAAAATTAGCGATGTAGGACAACTGTAGGCTTCGCAACCATTAAGAGAGTGGAAACATTTTGTTGCTGTTTGGAGCTCTCGGGGAGTGATCTGCATAGTTTTTTATTTGGTGTTGATACTCCTTATGCTTGGGCGGCATTTTATAGGTATGCTCTTATAGACAATTTTATTGCGAACACAGTGATACCAAATTTAAATACGTGCGCCTTCAATTATTGTCAGGACAGTCAAAAGAGTGTACACTTTTTCGGTCTTACCGCGTAGGCGCGCGAAGTGCCGAAAGCATCTGGGGTATTGTTTTTTTTTGAGCGCCGAGAGCGCGAAAGTGTTAAGATATGGGCACCACATAACCGCTGCATATTCTAGCTTTGGCCTAACAAAAGTCGTGAACAATTTCTTTAGTATATCGCCATCCATGTATTTAAAAGCAATTCTGAAGTTAGAAAGTGTGGCATAGGCTCCTCGTACAGTATTCTTTATGTGGTCCTCAGATGATAGTTTTTTTTATCTAGAACCACCCCTAGATCTCTTTCTTTATCAGAATTTTTTAAAGATTTCTCACATAATATATAGGTTGTGTGAGGTCTATGTTCTCCTATTCCACATTCCATAACATGGCATTTATTAATATTAAATTCCATTTGCCAAGTGGTGCTTCATATACTTATTTTGTCCAGGTCATCTTGAAGGGCATGACAATCATCTAAGTTTCTTATCCTTCCTATTATCTTAGCATAATCAGCAAACATGTTCATATAATTCTGTATACCAACTGGTAGATCATTTATGTAGACAATAAACATCACTGGTGCAAGAACTGAACCCTGTAGTACTCCACTTGTGACATTTCTCCAGTCCGATACATTGCCTCTGATTACTGCCCTCATTTTTCTATCAGTCAGAAAAATTTTCATTCATGTTAGAAGCTTACCTGTCACCCCTCCAATATTTTCCAGTTTCCAGAACAGCCTCTTATGTGGAACTCTGTTGAAAGCCTTTTTTAGGTCCAGATAGATGTAATCAACCCAACCATCTCTTTCCTGTAATATCTCTTTTGCTTGATCATAGAAACTGAGTAAACTCAATACACAGGATCTTCCAAATCGAAAACCATACTGTCTGTCTGATATTATATCATTTCTCTCGAGGTGTTCTACCCATTTAGCTTTAATTATTTTTTCCAATAATTTGACTATTACACTTGTCAATGATACCGGTCTATAATTAAGGGGGTCTTCCCTGCTTCCACTTTTGTAGATTGGAACTATGTTAGCCTTTTTCCACACATCAGCTACAACTCCTGTAAACAGGGATGCCTGAAAAATCAGTTGAAGTGGAATGCTGAGCTCAGGTGCACATTCTCTCAGAACCCATGGTGAAACTCCATCTGGACCAACTGCTTTGTTCTTATTTAGCTCCTTGAGCATTTTTTCCACTTCGTCTCTAGACACATCTATGTGATCTATGTTGTTCTCTGGAATTCCTATTGTATCTGGTTCCCTGAAGATTTCATTTTGTACAAACACTTTGGAACTTTTCGTTTAATGTTTCACACATTTTCTTTTCATTTTCCGTGAATCTATTTCCCATTTTCAATCTCTGAATATTATCCTTTACGTGCAATTTGTTATTTATGAATTTATAGAATAAAGGTGTGGTGATCCCTGTGTATCTGCGGGCCGTTTAAATCTTGCGTAGTACTCCAAAGCATCATATGATGCGATCCGCAATTTAAGGGTTAAATATTTAGGTCTTGTTGTAAGCAGACTTATATAATATAACTCTACATCCTGGTGTGACTAAATATTTATGATATATATTTCCAGGTGAATAACCATTTCAGCAGAAATGAAACATAATATTTTGAGTGGAGCAAAGAAAAAGTTAGCCCATCCTCATAAACAAAGGCCAAAGTACATTCTATGCACCCGCCAAATCCTCTGTTTATGAATCAACATCAGTTTGCACATGACACAACTGATGACTTTCGAACACTTCTGGAACAAGTGCTTCGCTGACTTCTTTTGTTCGAAGCACAATGCTGTAAATGCTTCACCCACGTTCTGCAAATACAAATAATCACCAATGGAATCTAAACACCTAACCTAACCAATGCCTAAATATGCACAATGTGCTAAAATAATATTAATTTATATTTGAGAAAATTCCTATTTTGAATGAACAGCATTTTAAAATTGATAAAGGCATCTTTGGGGTGAAATGCTGGATGGAATTTATCATGGTCTGAGGACAGGTTGAAGAGGAAGAGCTGCAGAGGAGAAGGAGAAAATAGGAAAACTTTCAAAATTAACATCGTGGCTCAACACAGGTGCAACAACAGCCACTCATACCATTCCTTCAGATATAGTATCCACTATTGCAATGTCAGCCATTAGTACTGTTCCTTCAGATATAGCATCCACAGTTACATCCATTCCTGCTACTAATCATCCAATTTCAGAAGACATACCATCATTGCCTGTTACTGCTGCTGGTGACATTTTACAAGAGGAAATACCCAAATCTATGACAGTACAGGAGTTTGCCATCCAAGAGACAGAGCCAGGGCTATTGAATATTAATGATACTAACACAATAGATTACTGGATTTGTATTGGGCACTCATCATGTCAGAATCAGCATAGCAACCTTTTAAACTCATGTGGTGTATAAAACAGCTGGAGTAGAGAATATGAAAGCAAGGTATTTATCAAACAATGTATTCAAACGTGAAGTTTGGAATGGCAAATATGTAAAATGTGAATGGCTACTCTGTTCACCATCCCAAGGTCATTTGTACTGCTTTGTATGTTGCCTATTGTCCAAGAAAGAATCTATCTCTGTTACATTGGAGTTCAATGACTGGAAGCACAATAATGTTATTGTGGAACATGAAAATGGAGAAGAACATCGAAAGTGCAGACAGCATTTTTGATAAGGCATAATGAAACTGAAAGTCTAGCTTCTTTATTACTTGAGCAACATCTCTCAGAGCAGGAATATTGGCATAAAGTGTTGATAGGTGTGGTTTCTGTAGTTTGCTTTCTTGCCTCTAGAGGTTTGCCATTTCACGGACAAAATCAGATTTTTGGGTCAGCAAAAAATGACAACTATTTAGAAAAATATATAAAATGAAACTAGAGCTGCTGAGTGAATTTGACCATTTCTTGGAAGAACATCTCAAACTGTATGGAAATTCTGGAAAAGGGAATCTGTCATATGTATCTGCAAATATTTGTGAGGAAGGTATTGAATTAACCCTTATGCTGCTCCATATTTACATAGGTGATGGGAGTAACTCACTGAATTGCGCATGTCATACATAGGTGATTGAGGGTTCTGCGCACGATGTAATGCCCCCAGTGTAAGGTGCCATTGTGTGGAGGCCTCAGTTTCACGACATACAACTTGGCGAGCACACCAGGTACCAGCGGCCGACCACGCTCAGTGCAGCTCACAACCCAATCTTTGACTGAGGATGAAATTCATCAGGAATGGTTCCAGGAGGGTGAGGAACCTGATATTGATGACTCAAGACATTGATGAAGGCTACACACAGCCCTTGAATACAACCGACAATGAGAGTGAACATGTGGGTACCGAAAGGGTCAGGCCTAGCCTCTCACCCATGCCTCCTTGTCCACACTCAACATCACTTTGCACCCAACCACATAGTTCATGTGTTACTTTGCAAGATAATGATGTTTTGGGCAACAAGTCTGAGGAAGTTGAATAATTTTCTGGTTTTAGTGATTTAGAATCAGAGAATAGTTTTACCATGCCTGTTGCTAGTGCCAGTGGGGTGCATGGTGTTACCAAGTGATGTTTTCTGGGGGGAGCCCCTACGGCTCCCCGGAGCTATCCATGGCTGATATGGATACCGTAACTATTTTGCATCAGTCGATGTGGGTGGAGTTCTAGGCCTACCGGGGACCACGAGCCAGAACCTGGCCCCCTCAGAGAGGCACGGGGAGCAATGGCCTATAGAAATGCACATGTGATTTGGAGCATTCTATATCTGCCATCGACCGGGACAGGCACCCAGAAAGGTAAGCGCCACAAAACAAACCCCTATTCTGGTTAACAACAAAAATCGACAAACGAGTGGACAGAACTCTCCCCCTTCCCCCTCCCAGGGAGGGGGAAGGGGGAGCCCCAGATCCCCGCGCCGGCGATCCCCGCCCCAGTTCCTCGACTGATGGGATAATGCACGGTCGTGTGGCTCCAGCTCCAGTCTTGTTTCAGTGCTGTGACTTGTTTGCAGTGCTGCTCTTACAGTGGTCATGTGAGCTGGGAGTAGTATTCTCAGGTACTCGGGCTGCATGTGCTTATGGTCACCTTCCCTGAGTGCCCTGTAAGTACCGCCCTTGGGGCTTGGGGTTGCCTTCCACAAGTCACCTTAGGTCTACCTCTGTTGGCTTTTTGCTGCTTGGCGTTTGGCCGCCCCGAGGGTTTGGGGGTTTCACTCCCTTATTTACCTTGGGGTAAGTGGTAGTTATCGCACTGGTGGGGCGCAGGGTACTGCGTAGCTAGTTTTCACCTATGACAGCGGCCGGCTCTGTTCCCTCTGGGTACGTTGTCCACTTGTGTGTTTTTTTCTTTTATATTTGTTTTTGCCTGGTAGGGGGGTCTGTCTTGTGTTCCCCCCCCCCCCTTATATTAGGTTCGTTTGTGTGGTGGCACCCCCTGCTTTGCCCTCGCGAGTGGACACATCCCGTGGGTTCAGCTTTAGCAGTTTGCTTGGTAGTTTGGGGCGCCGGTTAGCAGTGCCCTGCCTGGGATAACCCTTAGCAGACCTAGTCTAGGGGCCCTGGGAAATCCCCGGGGGCTCTCAGGTCCGATAGTGGAGACCCTTGCGTCCCCTCTCGCTTTGTGCGAGTTGAGGGTTGCTCTGTCCCTTTGTCTCAGGGTGACTCTCCTTGTTTTTGCCTCCGTCATGCTGCCTGTTGGGTCGGTGACACATTCGACCCTTGAGTCCTGCGAGCTTTGTTGCTTGTTCGTGACTCCATTCGCCCAGTCTGGTGATGAATTCCCGTGGGTGCAGGCAGCTCGCGTGTTGCAGGGTAGGATGTTGCAACGCGCACTGGTTTGTCGCTTCCCCGGATGCCCCGATGCTGCCTCGCTTGTGTAGGGACCCAGACTTGGGGGGTTTTGGTCGCTTCGGCCTTGGTTCCTTCCACGCCCCCTTGTTTTTCCCCTCCTGCTTCCGGCCCCTACGCATCTGCAGGCTTCGGGGTCGGGGCGGGTTTAGAGGTTCTGAGACTTGGGCAGTTTCGGGGGTTGCCCCGTCCGGGGTAGCTGCGGAGGCATTCGAGTCTGTTCCTCCGGCCGATGCTTTGGGGTCTGACCAGTGGGCCCCTTCTCTTTCAGCTCTCTCGGCTGCCCCGGCTTTTTCTTGTGGGGCCGGGGCTTTGGAGGTCGACTCGGCCCCGGGGCCTGGTGCAGAGGCTCCTGGGGTTGGGGAGGAGCGGCCTTGGGGGCCTTGGGCTCCATTGCGCCCCGCCTGAATTTCCGTCTTTCTGAGCGGGGCTTACTGTTGCGATGAGTGGGGTTTTCTTTCCCCCCCTCTGCGTACGATTTGGGCTTGGGTTCTGCTCCTCCCCGGGTTCGGTTCCGTGTCCCTGGGGTTTCTTCGGTTCCGTCTTCAGGAGGTTTTCGGCTAACCGCATCTCTTCGCCTGCGGTGTGGTTGGCCTTTGCGGCTTACCTCCTGCGTGTCCCGGAGTTTGCCTCCATACTGGTTCCTTCTGTTCTGGACCGGTTGGGCTCCTTGTAGCCGTTTGGGTTCCTGGTTGCCGTTTAAGCTCCTTGTAGCCATTTGGGCTCCTTTGTAGCCGTTTGGGCTCTTTTGTAGCCGTTTGGGCACCTTTGTAGCCGTTTGGGCTCCTTTGTAGCCGTTTGGGCTCCTTTGTCGCCGTTTGGGCTCCTTTGTCGCCGTTTGGGCTCCTTTGTCGCCGTTTGGGCTCCTTTGTCGCTGTTTGGGCTCCTTTGTTGCTGTTTGGGCTCCTTTGTCGCCGTTTGGGCTCCTTTGTTGCCGTTTGGGCTCCTTGTAGCCGGTTGGGCTACTTCTCGCCTTGTTGGGCTACCTTCTCGCCTTGTTGGGCTACTTCGCGCCTGGTTGGGCTACTTCGCGCCTGGTTGGGATACTTCGCGCCTGGTTGGGCTACTTCGCGCCTGGTTGGGCTACTTCTCGCCTGGTTGGGCTACTTCTCTCCTGGTTGGGCTACTTCTCGCCTTGTTGGGTTACTTTCTTTCGCATCCTGTGCATGCGCCGTGGGAGTTTGTTTTGGTTCTGGATGGTGTGCACATGTGTTCTGCTTCCATTTCTCTTGGGGGGCTTCGCCTCTCGCTCTTTTCTTAACACTTTCGCCCGGGCATGACGCAGCATTGCGTCATCCGTTTACTGTCAGTAATGCCGGGGATGACGCAGCATTGCGTCATCCACTTTAAATAATCGCCAAAAATCAGGTTTTTATCCAATTTTTGGGGGACTTGTTTTAAAATGTGCGCCGATGTCTTCCCATTTTCTTTGTTGAGCCTCGTGGCCCTCAGGCGGCTTGGCACATGCCGTGGGCCCATTGTTTTCGCTCCACTGTTGTGACCAATGTCGCCTCCCCTCGCATCTCAAACGTGTGAACATTTCGGCTATTTTCCGTGGCTATATTTCTTACTGCGGCTTTAGAAACTATCTACGCTTACTCCACGATGGATAGTGATCATGAACAAGGCCCTTCCAGGAAGAAAATTGCGAAAGAAAGGCTTGAAAAGGGCGGGAATTGGGAGTGTAGCTGGAAGGCGTCTGAGCGCTCACTCGCGGCTAACGCGTGGCCCGTCTTCAACTCATCAGCCGTTGGAGCGTGACCAGGTTTTTTATTTTATATGCTAATTTTCCTCTAGAGAATTCTATTGCAAACCCATTGAGACCAAAATGAAAGACCTAGGACGAAAATTGAGGTGACCAGAGTGAAAATAGTGAAAACATTTTATCGCGTTTGTGCGCTCCTGGGTAACTCGTTCGCACTTTCTCTGTTTGCTGCGGGTAATTAGCCGGGCTTTTGGAGTTTATATGCATTTAGTGCTGTAGAGAATTCTATTGCAAACACAATGATACCAAATTTAATCTCGTAGGACGAGAATTAAGGTGACAAAGTTGAAGAGAGTATACACTTTTCAGAATTTACGCGCACTCCCGTGACACCTTGGTACCCAAATCGCACAGTTGAGGGGTGGCGCGGTGGGTACGCCAAAGTGTTAATCCAATCCGTGCCCCGTTGCTTTGGGGGTGTTCTGGGGTGCCGCTGTGGGGAAATTATGAGGTTTTTCCCTGCGTTCTAGGGGTGGGGAGCCTCCTTTGCTGCTCCCCTCCTCTCCAGCATGGGCGCACTGGCCGCCTCCGGCGGATTCGGACTCAAACGCTTGCGTCATGGCCCTTCAGAGCCTATGTTCTGCAGGTGAGTTGGTGCGGTTTTGGCGTCTCCTTCGTCCTGACGCTGTTTTTGTTTTTGGGAGTAGGAATGGGTGTACATACATACTTGAGAACGTGGACCGTATCACCCGAGGTGCCTACTGCAGGGCTATTAGCCCATACTGGGCAGCTCTTGTTCTCTCCACCTGATTCCTTCTTTGGTTCACGGGTGTCTGCGGGTGGCCTCTTGTCCCTTCCGAGGAGGTTCCTGCCTGTACTCCTGCCCCTCTCCTATGCTTGTCTAACCTTGCTTGAGTTCGGGGCCCCGCCTCCACCTTGTTCCGCAGTACAACGGTGGGGGTGCCTGTTTGGTAGTACGTTTTCCAGTCGGAGGTTTTGTGTTTCGCCTCCTTGTGCTTGCAGGTTGGGTTCTGGCTCTGTTTCCGCCTCTCCCCTGTTGTTTGCCTGTCGGGCAGATTCAGTGCTTCTTGGGCACTCTCATCTCTGCTCTTGGGGCTGTGTATGGGGTCAGCCCATGTTGGGCTGCCTAATGTGTTCATTTGATTGCCTGTTACACTGCACACATTTCTTTTACCGTCCCTGTGGCTCAGTTGGGTGCTCTGTTTCTACCTGTGTCCCCTTGTGTGCCACTCGTGTACGATTTATCTATCTTCTCTGTCGCTTCCTCGGGGAGTGTGGTGACGTTTTGCTGCGGTTTTGGTACTGTAGCTGTGTGTCGTGGTTGGTTGTGGCGTTATGTTCGGCCCTTCCGTGCTCCCTCTGGGGCTCTCCTTCCTTGCCGGTCTTGCTGTGCCGGGCCTGGTTTTTCCATGTTCCTTGGATTCTCTGTCTTGTCCTCGCCTCATTGTGCTGGCTGGGGATGAGCTTGGGGTCTTCGTCTCGCCCCTCGCCTATCCTCCAGTTTCGGTTCAAGTTCTGGAGCCTAGTGGGCTCCCTTCCTTCGTGTTTTTCACGGCTGCCCCGGGGTTTTTCTTGACGGTGGGGCTTTGAGGGGACAGCTCGGCCCCGGGGCCTGCAGGGTGGGTTCCCGGGGCTGGGGTGGGGCTCACGTGAGGGACCTCAGGCCCTGTTGGTTCCCGCCGGGGTGTTTCTACCCCTCTGGGAGGGACTTGCAGTTTTGTGGTGTGGGGTTTTCCGTTCCCCTTCTCCGCACGTGCTTTGTGGGCGTCGGCCCCTCCCTGGGCTTGGTTTTCCTTGTCCATTGTGCCCGTTGTTTCCGTCCTGTTTGTTGGTGCTTTTCTACGATCTTCGCCCCTTTTTTCTGGGACGGGCCTTCTCCGTCATGTCCCCCTCTTCTTGGGGTTTCTGCATGACTTTTGGTCTCGGGTGCGACGGGGTTTTGGTGCCTTCGTCCTTTGTGTTTGCTTTTTTTTGTTCTCGACGGTTCGGGACGGTTTTTCTCCTTCCCGTTTTCTGGTGCGTCTGTCGTCATTCGGTTGAGCTTCCTTCCGGTCCTTTCTAGGGCTTGTGGGTCCTCTTCCTGGCAGCTTCTGGGTGTTGGCCTTTTTGTTCTTTTGTGAATATATCTTCTCTTCACACTGTCTCGGCGCTACTGGTTTTCCTGGGAGCGATTTTGCTCCTCCTAATGAGTCTTTTTCGCTCCTGCCCTTCTGCGGGATGTTGGTGCGGGGCGGCTCCTTATGCGAGTTCCTTCCCTGTCAGCTGCACTTGTGGAGGTGGACTTGCACACTTGTGGCATTTTCGTTTTGGTCCAGCGTTTTCTTTTCCCTCCTGGGGCTGTCATAGGATTGGCTTGCGGAGGATGTAGAGGCGCTTTGGGCCGTTCCTGGTTCTGGCACCTTGGTTTCTGTTGCTAGCTTTCGGTATCGATATTCCTTCTGCGCCATTTCGCAGGTTGTATCGTGCGTTGTTTCACCTCCGGCCTGCTTACTTACTGCCTGTGTCGTCCTGGTCTTCGGACAGGGTGCTCTCCTGTTTTTCTTCTCCTTGGTGGTTGTGGCTCCTTGGGGTCAGGTTTGCTTTGCCTCGGTTTTCTTTTTGTGTTGGCATTCGCCTCTGGGGTCGTGTGGCAGAGCTTCTTGCTCTTCTCAGGCGCAGTGGTTTTTGGCTCCTATGGTCGTGATCATAGGTTGTTCGTCTGCGGCTGTTCTCCCTTTTTTCTGGCGAATGGTATACCTTGGGTTGTTGTCTCGACTTCGTGTTGTGGAGTGATTCACCGACCGCCTCCCGGGTATGTCCCCTTGTTTTCTTAGGTAGTCTTTGGTGAGGTAGCTCCGGGAAGCCGTAGGGGCTCCCCCCCAGAAAATCAGCGTTGAATATAATGAAACGCCATTTTCTGGGTGAGTCCCGGAGGCTCCCCGGCACCCTCCCGCCCTCCGGTCGGCGGGGTTTTTTCGCGGTTTTGATATCCAGCCTCAGAACTGGGGCGAGGATCGCCGATGCGGGGATCTGGGGCTCCCCCTTCTCCCCTCCCGGGGAGGGGGGAGCTGCGCAGACATGCGGCGCGGCTCGCGTGACGTCATGCTTGTTAGTTCGTTTTCCTGGGGGAGTTCTGTCCACTCGTTTGTCGATTTTTGTTGTTAACCAGAATAGGGGTTTGTTTTGTGGCGCTTACCTTTCTGGGTGCCTGTCCCGGTCGATGGCAGATATAGAATGCTCCAAATCACATGTACATTTCTATGGGCCATTGCTCCCCGTGCCTCTCTGAGGGGGCCAGGTTCTGGCTCGTGGTCCCCGGTAGGCCTAGAACTCCACCCACATCGACTGATGCAAAATAGTTACGGTATCCATATCAGCCATGGATAGCTCCGGGGAGCCTCCGGGACTCGCCCAGAAAATGGAGTTTCATTACATTCAACGTTGGTTTTATTGCGTCAGCAGCGTCTCGCCCAGCCAAGAGCCGCCCCATGACACCACATGGAGACAATGAGGAACATAGCCTCTCATCAAGTAATTTTCCCATCATTGTCCATTCCTGCCCCTACTGTTGCTAGACAGGCTTCAGCTCCTGGTCCACAGATTCCTTGCCGTGGTGCTGCTGTTGCCTTTCGGAAGACAGGAGGTGTATTTATGTGGAGTGATGGTGCAGATTTTGTTCCAGAAACTCCTGCCTTTGACAATAAAGATGTTGGGATTACAGGCCTTTTTCCTGATAATGGTGACGAAATTAGTGAAATTTACTTCTTTACCCCATACTTTGATGAACCGCTCATGGAAAATATTGTTCAGGAAATGAACAAATACACAGGATCTCATTGAAGGTGAGGAGTTAAAAGATTTCTCACGATTACAACGTTGGAAAGATATGACCATAGATGAAATGTATGTGTTTTTGGCAATGTGTATGTTGATGAAACATTGTGTCAAACACATAATCAACCATCAATGGCGTAAAGACCATTTTGCTCAAACACCGTTGTTCGGGAAATATGTCTTGAGACAGATTATTGATACTCAGGTGTCTTAATTTTGCAAGTAATGAAGACGAGACACAGTATGATAGGCTTTGGAGGGTGAGACACGTTCTGAATGAACTTATTGGAAAGTTCAGAGATTTCTATGTACCAGCTCAGAAGCTGGTGATTGATGAATCCCTTGTGCTCTTCAAAGAACGTGCTGCCTTCAAGCAGTATATTGCATCCAAATGCCACAGATTTTGATTGGAATTATTTTTACTCTGTGACTGTGAATCAGGAATTGTGTTACATATGATAATGTATTCGGGGTACAAATGTAGACATTCCTGGTAATGACAAACATGGCTTCTCAGATAGTGTGGTGAAGGCACTGCTTGCACCATGACTGAATAAGGGTCACATATTATACACAGATAACTATTATACAAGTCCCTTGCTAACTAGGTTCTTGCTTGATAATAGAACTGGAGTGTGTGGCACAGTAAAGGCAAAACGAAGGGAAATGCCGGTGTTTGGCAATGCTATTGTGGTAGGTGATTGCCAGCTAAGAAAAACTGGTGGAATTCTTTCAGTGTACTGGAAAGACAGGTGGGAAATGAACATGTTAACCACCATTCACACCTGTACAATCGTGGAGAGTGGCAAGTTGAACAGAACCACCAGACACAGAATATATAAGCCAGATTGTGTTAAGGAATACAACATAAACATGCGTTTGGTGAATAAATGTGATATGATGGTGGGGGCAGTCAAGTGTGTACGGAAAACAGTGAAGTGGACCAAAAAGATGTTTTTCCACCTTGTTGACGTAACAATGCTGAACAGTTACAATATGTTTTTCGTGAAAACAGGTTGTAAACCCCATTTCCGTGCAATTAGTTTTCGAGTTGTGACACAATTACTAACAAGGTTTGGCAAAGAAATCCCTGGCATACAAAAACCCATTCAGAACCCAGTATTGCACCATGCTCCCACACCCAGGCCCACTTACATGGAGGGCTTTCAGGTATACAAAATAAAAAAATTACCATCAACTGGAACGCGTGCAGTACAATGCCAGCATGAGTGCATTGTATGTAAGACCACACAAAAGAGGTAACAGAAACGTGAAATAGTGCTAACATGGTGCCCAGCGTGTGCAATCCCTTTGTGCTATGTCGACTGTTTCGAAGAGTATGACACTCTCCAGGATTTCTAAATGTCCAATAATGGTGCAAAAACATATACATAGAGTGTATATATTGAAAAAAAAATCAGAATACATTTTATATTTCCTGAAAAATAAAACATTTTGGTGCAAATACTTGTGACACTATTATGTGAGTGTATTTAATTTATGACAATTGCATTATAATACAACATCAAGTGACAATATATTGAACAATATTAGGGAAAAAATGGGTTTAAAATACACATAGATACTGTAGATAATGCTGCAAAAATAAATTCATGGCAACTCGGGCTGCTTGAATGCCATGCGTGACGCCTCAGGGATGCACCACACTTGAGCGATCACGTTGTGTGACATTGTTGTCCAACTTCTCGGCTCATTTACGTCATTGGTAAGACAATTAAATATTCCACCCCCACCTGCCGTGCTCAGGGAACACAAATGAACACTTTCCTGGAGGGGAGCCAAGCCCGGAACTATCCGGGCTTGACTCGAGTGTATCATATAATATGATAATATGAATGCATTAGACCCTGGCATCGGTCAAGCGAATGTAGTTCTAGTCCTACCGGGGACCACGAGCCAGAACCTGGTCCCCTCAGAGAGGCACAAGGAGCAGTGGCATGTAGAAACCCCCGTGTAGTTGGAAGCAATCTATGTCTGCCATCGACCGGGTCAGGCACCCAGAAAGGTAGGCGCCCCAAAACAAACCGTATCTGGTTAAAATATTGCTACTGAAAGCCGAGCTGTTGGACAGAAATACCACTAATGAAAAACGAGCAGACCCCTGAGCTGGCTATTCACCCTACAGTTCTGTGGTTGATGTGTGACCTGGCAGTCGTGCAACTCTGGCTTTGTATATGTTTCAGTGCTGTGCCTCGTGGTGTGGTCCTGTTCAAGTGGTGGTGTGTGAGCCAGGAGTAGTTTCACCTGTACTTCGGCTGCATGTGCCTAGGGTTACCTTCCCTAGGTGCCCTGTAAGTACCTGCCCTTGAGGCTTCGGGTTATCTTCCACATGTCACTTGAGGGCTACCTTCGCTGATATCTTGCTGCTCAGTGATTGATCGTCCTTGGGGTCGTCAGCTGGGGTTGTTAAATACACCACTGTTTGGCTCTGCGTAGGAGGTAGTTTTGTTCCCGGTAATAAGTGAAGCGCAATACTACTGAACCATTATTGGTTCAAGTAATTTTTGGCTACAGAAAATGGATTCTGTATTATGTATTCCAAAACATCCTTTGTAACAACAGCGTGGTGACGCGACAGAGGTGTCGCGTCAGAGTCGGTTTCTTACCTAGCTCCTTCGCTTCTGGACAATGCAAGGTACTGTGCAGCTTGTTTTCACCATAATTCAGCGGCCAGCTCTGTTCCGCCTGGGTCATTGTGCTTTTGCAGGGTTTTTCTTTTGTTTTTGTTTTCCTGCCTGGTGGGGTGTCTGCCCCTTGGTTATCTTGAGGTTATCTTGAGATGATTTCGGGGCTATGCGTCCCCGCGGCCCAATCCTTGATCAAGCCTCCTTTTTGTTACACCCCACCCCCCAGAAGCAGCCTGTAGCAGCTGTCTAACTCCCAAGTACCTATTTACTGCTATGTAATGCGGGCATCATGGTGAAAGAAACATTTTGCCCATTTGTCTCCACCTCCACCTGGGATCGAATCCGGAACCTAAGGACTACGAATCTGAAGCACTATCCATTCAGCTGTCAGGCGCCTTGTTGGTGTTGGTACCTGTTATATATATTGGTGGTCCTCCACTAGGTCCCCGTGAGTGTACATGTCCCGTGGGGGGGGGGGGGTCTAGCATTTAGCAGTTTGTTTAGTAGTTTGGGGGTGTCAGCTGTACCTTGCCTGGGCTTTCCTTAGCAGAGCATCTAAGGGCCCTGGAAAACCCCATTGGGGCTCAGTGGTCCGATGGATGCGTTTCCTGGGTCTCATCTCGCTTCATGCGAGTTTGAGGGTTGCTCTGTCCCCTTGTCTCAGGGATGACAATCACTTGTTCTGCCTTCGTCATGCTGCCTGTTGTGTCGGTGACACCTTCGACCCAGACTGGAACAGGACTGGTGATACTGCAACACCAGTCCTGTGACTGGTGTTGCATGTACTCCATTTCACCCAGTCTATTGATCATGATAATCGGGTGCTTGCGGCTTTGGCGTTGCATGTGCATTATATCCTGCTGCAGTGCACTAGGCTGGTTGCTCACCCGGATGCCTCGAGGCTGCCTCATTTTGGTTATAGGGACATGGACTTTGGGGTGTTAGTCGCCTCAACTTTGGTTTCGTCTGCGCCCCCTAGTCCTTTCCCTGCAGTTGTTCGTCTTGTTTCTCCTCCATCCTGCTTCTGGCTCTGGAGCTTCTGAGGGTTTCTGAGTCAGGGCAGGGTTTAGTTGGTGGTGAGACTCTGGCAGTTTCAGGGGATGCCCTCATCCTGTGTGGCAATGCAGGCATCCAAGCTCGTTCCTCCAGCCAATGCTTCTGGGTCTGACCAGTGGGCTCCTCTTCATTCCAGCTTTTCCAGCAGGGGAGGGCCTGACTTGGGGGGGGCTTGTGCCCTGTTTGACCCCATTTGGGTTTTGGTGCCATCTAAGCGGGGCTTGTTGTTACAAGGGGTGGGGTTTTCTTATTCCCCCCTCCTTGGACAAGTTTGATATATGGCATCAAGCGCTCCCTGGGTTCGGTTCCAGGTTCCCTTGGATACTTCGGTTCTGTCTTACTGGAGGTTTTCGGCATCCCTCATCCCTCCTCATGAGGGAGGCCTTTGCAGCGTACCTCCTGCGCAATCCTACTTATGCCTCCATAATGGATCCTGCCTCTTTTGAGTTTGGTTCTTCTTTTCCTTACTGGGTGCATTACAAGGTTCCAGAGTTGTCCAGGTTGGTAGGCTATTTTATCTTTTCATTGGGGATGTGGCATACGTTCTGTCGGTCCTGCATGCTGGACCGTGCAGGACCGACTGTGGCGAGAGGCCCGTATGGAGGTTCAGGTTTACCTGGGGGGGGGGGGTTTAAGTGACTCAATACGTGTTCGCCCTTGCCCTTCCTCGAGATGTCGGCCTGGTACAGTTTCACATGCAGGTTCCCTCCCTTTTGACTGCCCTGGTTGCTTAGGACTTGCGCACCTGTGGGCATTTGGCTTTGGTCTTGCGTTTCTTTTCTCAAGCTGTCTTCAGACTGGCTTGAGAAGAACATAGAGGTGTTCGGGGCCAATCCTGGGTCTGGTACTAACGCTTCAATTAATAAATCCCAGTGTCCTATTTGCCTTATAACGAACATTCATGCATTGATCCTTTTGTTTTAAATTCTTACTTATCATAACTCCCAGATTCCTTTCGCAATTCGACTTCGCAATCTCAACACCATCTAGCTTGCATCTTGTAACTCTTATCATCATTACCCAGCCTCAAAACTTTACATTTATCAGCATTAAACTGCATTTGCCAATCCTTTGACCATTTCAAAACCCTATTTAGATCAACTTGAAGTGATAGTGAGTCTTCTTCCGTGTTGATTTCCCTGCCTATTTTTGTATCATCGGCAAATTTGCAAATGTTGCTACTCAAACCTGAATCTAAATCATTGATATATATTATAAACAACAGAGGTCCCAGGACAGAGCCCTGAGGCACTCCACTTACAACATTTTCCCACTCTGACTTAACCCCATTTATACTAACTCTCTGTTTCCTTTGGAATAGCCATGCCCTAATCCAACTTAATAAAGCACCTCCAATACCATGAGCCTCTATTTTTTTAATCAGTCTTTCATGTGGCACTGTATCAAAAGCTTTGCTAAAGTCAAGGTACACAACATCACAATCCTTACCACTATCAACTGCCTCAACTATGCTGGAATAAAAAGATAGCAAATTTGTTAAACATGAACAGCTATTTGTAAAACCATGTTGCGACTCATTTATTAATTTGTGTTTTTCAAGATGAAGACGAATTTTATTTGCAATTATCGATTCAAGTAACTTTCCCACAATAGACGTTAGGCTAATTTGTCGATAGTTTGACGCAAGTGATCTATCTCCTTTCTTAAAAATTGGTATCACATTAGCAACTTTCCATAACTCTGGCACTCTGCCTAACTCTATTGATTTATTAAATATGGTAGACAGTGGCTCGGAAAGCTCCTCTTTGCATTCTTTAAGCACCCTGGCAAACACTTCATCCGGCGCTGGGGATTTGTTTGATTTGAGTTTAACTATTTGTTTAATTACATCCTCCCTGGTAACTGCTAAACTAGTCAACCTGTCCTCGTCCCCACCCACATAGACTTGTTCGGCTGAAGGCATATTGTTAAGTTCATTTCCCTGCCCATGGAATAGTGTCAACACCGACTCGTTCAGTTGACCCTGCTGGACGTACGGGTTCCCGGAGGTGGACCTCTTCGCGTCAGCGTGGTCAAGGCGTCTCCCGGTATATGTGGCACCCTTCCCCGCCTACAAGGCCGTCGGGGTCGATGCCTTGCGGCAGGACTGGGCAAGGTGGGGTTACCTATACCTCTTCACCCCAGTTCTGCTGTTGCTCCAGGTCCTAGCTTGTTTGGAGACTTATCAAGTCCTCTTGGCCCCTTGGTGGCCAGTCCAGCCTTGGTTTCAGGCGCTGCTTGCTCGGTGTTCGAACCAGGAGATCTTCCCATGGCTCCACCTCTTTTAGCAGATCAGTCCAGTCCATTACATAGCTGGTTCAGTCTTTTCCTCAAGTCTTCATGTCTGGTCTTTCTGATGCAGGTCTATCAGCACTTGCATGGTGAGCAGGTGGCTTCACTGATGGTGTCCCACCAGCATCCTTCGTCTCAGTTGTAGTATGAAGTTTCCTGGCGGTCCTTTCGTTATTTCTTGCCCCTTCATAGGTTTGCTTCTGTTTCGGATCGGGTTGTATTGTCCTTCCTTTCTTGGTTGTTTCAGGACTGTCATCTTACGCCGAATACTGTTGCCTCATATCGGGCGGCTCTGATGGAACCACTTTAGCTTGCGTTTAAGGTGGATGTTACTTCTGCCCCGTTCTGCAAGCTGTCTTATGTGTTGTTTCACCTCTGGCCTGCTTATGCGCTGCCTGTGCCATCCTGGTCGTTGGATCGGGTGCTCTCTTTTCTATCTTCTCCTCGGTTTGTTGTGACCCCTTCAGGTCAAGATATTTTTGTGAAGGCTTTTTCCTATTTGTGCAACTTTTTGTGCTGGGGTGTGTTCTGGCACCCATGTTAGCCTTCGCGTAAGAGGCAGTTTGCACTGGTAGGTGCACAGGGTACTACAAAGCTTGTTTTCACCTATCATAGCGGCTGACTCTGTTCCAACTGGGTATGCTGTCCTCTTGCCTGGTTTTCTTTTTCTTTTTGTTCCTGCCTGGTGGGGGGGGTCTGCCTTTAGTTGTTGCCCCCGGCGTATGTAGCATACGGTTCTCTTTTCTGGTGGTAGCCCCTGCTAGGTCCTTGTGAGTATACATTTCCCGGGGGTTCAGTTACTTAGAAGGTTGTTGGTAGACTTGGGCGCCGGTTAACAGTACCTTGCCTGGGCTTCCCTGAGCATGAGTTCTGTCTTAGGACCTAGGAGCCTGGGAATCCCCCACAGGAGTGCACGGATCCAATGGATGTGACCCCTGAGTCCCTTTCCCTTGCTTTATGCAAGCTCGAGAGCTGCTCTGTTCCCCTTGACTCAGGGTGACTCATTGTTTTTGCCTCCTTCACGCTGCCTGTTGGGTTGGTGACACTTTCAACCCGGAGTCCTGCGAGTTTTGTTGCTTGCTGGTGACTCCTGCTGTGAGTCGGGGCAGGGTTTAGATGGCTTTGAGACTCGGGTGGTCTCGAGGGATGCCCCTTCCGGGGTAGCGACGGAGGCATTCCAGTCATTTCTCCCTGCCGAATCGTCTGGGTCTGACAAGTGGGCCTCCTTTCTTCCTGCTTCTATGGCTGCACCAGCCTTTTCTTTTGAGGCCGGGGCTTTGGGAGATGACTCGGCCCTGGGTCCTGATGTGGTGCTTCCCGGGGCAGGGGAGCAGCTGACTTGGGGGCCTTGGATCCCGTTGGACCCCACCTGGGTTTTTCTACCCTCTGAGCGGAGCTTACTGTTACAAGGAGTGAGGTTTTCTCCCACCCCCACCCCACCTCTTCATATGAATTGGATTTGATGTCTGCCCCCAGGTTCGGTTCCGTGTCCCTTCGAGTGCTTTGGTTCTGTCTTTCCTGAGGTTTATGGCTTCCCGCATCCCGCCTCATCTGGTGCGGGGAGGCCTTTGCGGCTTACCTCCAGCACGGCCCGGATTACGCCTGTAGGGTTGGTGACACTTTTGACCCAGAGTCGTGCGAGTTTTGGTGCTTGTACATACTCCAGTTCACCCAATCTACTGATGATCTTATGCGGGTGGAGGCAGCTTCAGCATTACATGCTAGTTTCTGGTTGGTGCAATGCGACAGGTTGGTTGCTTCCCCCGGATGCCCCAAGACTGCCCCACTTTGGTTAGAGGGACCCGGACTTGGGGTTATTAGTCGCCTCGGCTTTGGTTCTGTCCTCGCCCTCTTGTCCTTTCCCATTTGTTGTGCATCCTGGTCCTGCCACCCCCCCCCCCCACCCCTCCTTTGCTTCCAGCCCCTGAAGTGTCTGAGGGTTTCATAGTCGAGGCAAGGTTTAGTTGGTATTGAGACTCGGGCAGTTTCGGGTGAGTCCCCCCCTTCCGGGATGGTGGAGGGAGGCATTTAACCCTTAAATTGCGCATTGCATCATATGATGCTTTGACCGACTTGCAGTAAATTGCGCATCGCATCACGTGATGCTTTGGAGCACTACGCAAGATTTAAATGGCCCGCGGATACACAGGGTTCACCACACCTTCATCAGGGCTCTTGTAAACAGACGCCATTTTTTTTAAAAATCGTGGGCCAAATTCCCGGGTGTTAGGGGCCTCAGTATTGAGTGAGCTACCAAGCCTGACGCACGCAGCATGAGCTCACAGCACTGCTGTACAGCTTGTGACCACAGCGTCGCCTAAAAATGCCATAATATACTTGTTCATGCTATTATGTAGCGATGATATTATTACAGAAGGCCCCTGACTGTGATAAAACTGACCAGGGTTCTGATAATAGCAGGATTGTGGTGATATTTAGCGCTGTACTCCATGGAGGGAGGAGTAATGCTGTGGGAGGGAGGGTGGTGGCGTTGTCTTCTGACTGTGTGTGGCCACCTTTTATTGACTGCACTCACCATACCAGCATAGTGGTTCGCTATGGTGAACACAAATGTAGATACTTATATATAACGTGTGTATAGAGGGTATAAACAGCAAGAGGAGTAGGTTGGGAGCCACCATTTTGGTGAGGGCGGTGGCATCGTCTGCACGATATATCATGTTTACTGGTGACCACGATGGTCTTTGGGTATCATACCAGTTTACTTGTACAAGTATGGTGAATAAAACAGGTAGATATTTATATATAATGTGTATATATAGCGTAATAACACCACAAACAGTATTGTTGGAGGAGAAATATTAGTGCGTCTGGCCTTGAGGGCGGCAACCATCAGCTGACTGTGTGAGGTCCTACGTCTTTGTGCCTTTACTCACCGTACAAGCTTAGATGTACAGTTATGGTGAACAAAACATTTAAATACTTATATATAACATCTGTATATAAAAGCAAAAACAGTATGGTGGGTGGAGAATGGTGGCAAATCAGGTGAGGTGAGGGAGGGAGGGAGTGGCAGCCAGTGGCGGGCTGCCACTGGCTGCCACTGCCACTGCCACTCAGCATACCAACTTAGTGGTTCGTTATGGTGAACACGAGTAACATCTGTATATAGTGAATAAAAGCAAAAACAGTATTGTGGGAGGAGAATGTGGGTGAGTCAGGTGACTTGAGGGAGGGAGGAAGTAGCAGCCAGTGGCGGGCTGCCACTGCCACTGCCACTCAACATGCCAACTTAGTGGTTTGTTATGGTGAACACGAATGTAGATACTTATATATAACGTCTGTATAAAGTGAATAAAAGCAAAAACAGTATGGTGGGAGTAGAATGTGGGCGAGTGAGGTGTTGAGGGAGGGTGTGAGTGGCTGGCTGGTACACGGTGGTCATTCCTCGTTACTCTTTGACTCATAATAGCAACTTAGCGGTTCGTTATGGTGAACAAAACATGCAGATACTTATATATAACCTGTGTATATAGTGTAATAACCGACAAAGTATTTGTTCACTGTTTGATGAACATAATTGAATCAACAATATGCACACCATATTTTTGAGTACAGCGATGATTCACTCATTTTATTATATAAATATATCACATTACTTACTATTGAATAATATTACAGCCAAAAAAAAAAACTATGAAAAATCAATCAGAGACATTGAAATAATTAGGTAATTATCTCTTTGTGGCAACTCCGGCCTGACAGCTGGCAAGCAACAGATCGCCTGGGATGCATGCTGAGTCAGCGCCTGTTTTTTGCCAGACTTCCCCACCCTATAGCAGGCAATATATGCCACTTACGATTTTTTTATTATTTTTCCCATGATCAGTGAAAAGAAATTAACAGGTTAGGAAGGAAAAATATATATTTTTTTTTTGTATGCACCTGTGGGTGTTAAAAGGTATATAGACATGCACCATTTAAGGGTTAAGCCTTGTCCTCCAGCCAAAGCTTCTGAGTCTGATCAGTGGGCCCCTTTTTGTTCCTGCTTTCTTGGAGGTTCCTGCCTTTTCTTTAGAGATGGGGGGATGAGGTGTTTAGAGGACGGCTCTGCGCCACGTCCTTGGGGTGGGGTTCCCGGGGTGGGGTAGGGATTGACTTGTTGACCTTAGGCCCCATTGGATTCCGCTTGAGTTTTTGTACCCTTGGAGCGGGGCTTGGTGTTACAAGGATTGGGGTTCTCTTATTCTACCTCCTCGTATGAATTGGAGTTGGCATCTACCCCTCCCTGGGTTCAGTTCCATGATTCCTTGGGTTTGTCGGTTCCGTCTTACTGGAGATTTTCAGCCTCCCACATCCCGCCCCATGTTGGATGGGTAAGGCCACTGCGGCTTACCTCCTGCATGATCCAGATTATGCCTTCGTAATGGATTTGAATTCTTTCGTGTTTGGATCATCGTCTCCTTAGCATCTCAATGAGATGCTTGCACGCATTGAGCATCTCAATGCATGCTTGTTCACCCTTGCCCTTCCACGGGATGTTAGTCTGATGCAGCTTCATGTGCAGGTTCCTTCTCTTTTGGCTGCATTGGTCGTGGAGGACTTGCCTACACGTGGCCTGTTGGCTTCATCCTTGCATTTCTTTTCCCTGCTCGAGCTGTCCTCGGATTGTGTTGAGGAGGATGTGGAGGTGCTTGGGGCTGCCTCTGGGGTCTAGTGCGTTGCCCTCGGTGGAGCATGCATTGTCTGCATTGTTGAAGTTGTTCGCACCGATCCTAAGCAATGCAGTTTTGCTGTTTTTTGTTTCGCATCTCGCATGTTGGCAGGTGGTGCTCACTTCTTCTTTAGAATCCGCTTGGGCCCTGGCTCTTAGGTTGTCTTTGCCCTTTTGTCTGTTGCTGGTTTGCAGAGTCTGCAGTTGTGCAGTAGCTGCAGGCAGCTACGGCTAGTTGTTATCCTATGTGGGACTTGTTGGTTCTCCATGGGGCTCGTGGGGTGCCTCCTGGAGGGGTTGTGCCAGGGCTTTTGGTTCCTCCCATCGTAATTACCTAAGTGTAATTACCTAAGTGTAGTTACAGGATGAGAGCTACGCTTGTGGTATCCCGTCTCCCCAGCACTCTTAAAATAAAGGTGCCTAACCACTTGGACGGTCGGGAATTGAACACCGACCTGCATGAAGCGAGACCGTAGTTCTAATCGTAGAGATCGTGGTAGGCCAGTGGTGCCAGATTCAGTGCTGGCGCAGTCTTCGCAACAGTTTGTTTCTAGTCTGTTTGTAGTTGGCGCGGTGATTGATCTATGCACTGTCTTGTATCTCACTAGAGGTATCTTTCATTTCGTGGTTCGTTTATTGACAGGGGAAGGCTCGCCCTGCTTGCTCACGACTAGACCCATGATTTGTGGGCCTTTTGGGTCGTTTCATGTGGCCTGCGGTGGTGTTGAGTGGCTCCCTCCTTCAGGGGGATTGGAGGTTGGTGGGCCAGGCCTCGTCTCCTGTGCTCTACCAGGTCATCTCGGAGTGGGTTCACTTTGGCGTGGTTGAAACTATCTTGTCCCTCAGGTGTGTTTCCCACCAGTTTCCAGTTCCATAACGGGACTGCGCAGATCTCAGGTTCATTCTGGACTTGTCCCATCTGAACCCATGGGTTTATTATCCCCTGTTTTGGATGACTACTCTGTCCCAGGTCCGTCTTCTGTTGGAACCGGATGCTTGGATGGCGTCCCTCGACCTAAGGGACACGTATTGGCACATCCCGATTCATCCAGGGTTCAGGGACTGGCTCGGTTTTGTTGTGGGGCATCAGGGTTACTGCTTTTGTTGCCTTTCTTTTTGAATATGGTGCCTCGCATTTTCGCACGCCTTACCCGGATCGTGGTGGCCCGTCTGTGTCTTTTAAGTATTCAGGTTCTGGCCTACCTCAATGACTGCCTGGTGTGGGCTTCTAGCCAGTCCGCATGTCTGCTCACCAGGGATTTGGTTCTTTCCAAGCTCGCCAGGTTCGGGTTCCTGGTGAACTGGAGGAAGTCCCATCTGGTTCCCTCTCAGGTTTGGTCTTGGCTGGGTCTTGGATAGGACTCTCGGACCGCTTCTATGTCTCTCCCTCCGGAGTCCCTGGTTCGGCTGCAGTCTCACCTTTGCCTGTTACTGGGGTCTCCCGGATCACCCGGCGATTATTTGAGGGTCTGTGTGGGAGCCTGAGCCCTGCAATCATGGTCTACCCACTGGGTCAGGTTTGGCTTTGTCGGCTGTTCTAGTTCCTTCAGGGACATCCCTTTCGCTTCTCTCGCAATTGCTGGATTAGGCCATCGGGGTGTCTCACATTGGCTGCTGCGTCACCAGCTTCCTCTTTGTTTTTTTTGGGTTCAGTGCCTTGGCGTCTACCCGAGCCCTTGTTCCATATGTTCACGGACGTGTTGTCTCTTGGTTGGGGCTTTGTGACCAGTGGTCACCAGGCTGGCCAGGGGTGATGGGGGTTCGATCTTCCGTCGGGCACACAGCACGGTGCGGGAGTTTGTGGTGGTGGGGATTTCTCTTTGGAGGGATCAGGGTCACTCGTGGATCGATGATCTGGCTCCATTTGAACTGCTTCCCGGTGGTTCAGTGCTTGAACCGAGGGGGGTTTGATGCGGTCCTTGGCAGTTTGGGGCCAGTAGCTTCAGGTGAGTTGTCTGCTGAGTTCTCGGAGTTTGGCTCTCCTGGCCATTTACATTTGGGTGGTGTCCAATGTCCTGGCAGACGACTTGTCATGGTTCATTCCCATGTCCACGGAATGGACAGTCGACACTGACTCCTTCGGTTTGCTCTGCTGGACGTATGGGTTGAGGTGTTTTGCGTTATAGGTGGCGCCCTTGCCCGACTGCGAGGCCATCAGGGTTGATGCTTTGCAGCAGGACTGGTCGAAGTGGGGGGTTACCTGTACCTCTTCCCCCTGGTCCAGTAGTTGCTCCAGGTCCTGGCTTGCATGGAGGCTTACCATGGGAGAGTAATCCTCTTAGCTCATTGTTGGCTGGCTCAGCCTTGGTTTCAGGCGCTACTTGCTTGGTGTCTGAACCCGAGGGTCTTCTTGCGGCTCCTCTTTCAGCAGATATGTCTGGTCCGTTACGTGGCTGGTTCGATCTTCTCCTCGAGTCTTTGCGTTTGGTCTTTCAGACCAAACGCAAGGCTGTCACCACTTGTATTGTGAGCAGGTGGTTTCATTAATGGTGTCCCACCTGCAGGTTTTGTCTCAGTGGCAGTATGAAGTTTCATGGCGGTTCTTCCATTATTTGTTGTCCCTTCGTAGGTATACATCTGTCTCTTTTCAGATTGTTTTGCCCCTCCTTTCGTGGTTGTTCCAGGACCATCATCTTATGGCATGTACTGTTGCCTTGTATCGTGCAGCGCTAGTGGAGCCTCTGCAGCTTGCATTCGGCGTTGATGTTACTTCCTCACCGTTCCGCAAGCTGTCTCATGCTTTATTTCACCTCCGGCCTGCTCATGCACTGCCTGATCTGTCCTGGTCACTGGACTGGGTGCTCTCTTTTCTCTCTCTCTCTCTTCCCCTCAGTTTGTGTTGCCCACTTTGGTTCAGGATTGTTTTTCCAAAGCTCTTTTCCTGTTGGCATTGGCCTCTGAGGATCGAGTCAGGGAGCTTCATGCTCTCCTCCGGCACAGGGGTTTCTGCTCTTTTGGTCCTGGTAGTAGGTTTGTTTATTTCCAGCTGTCTCCTTTTCTGGTGAAGAATAAGACCGCTGCTTTCCGGAAGGGGCCAATGGATTGTTGATGCTTGGTTGGTTGTGCAGGGGATGCATCATGTGTTGTGTCCGGTTACGACTCTACCATTACCTGCATGCTACGGCCTCAGTGGCCGGGGACATGCTTTGGGTTGACTCAGTTTCCCTCTTTCCTTGTTCCAGGGTTCAAGTCTCCTAGGTAGTCCACAGGACTTCGGTTGAGCCAGCCTGTGGTCTATCCTCATTCCCACGACGTTGGTAAGCTTGCTGTGCTTGCTGCCATCTTCGATAACATGTCTTGGACTAACATTCGGGCACGTAATTTTTGGAGGTCGAACAGGGTCCTCGCCTCTTGCTACCTTGTAAATGCTCCTGGGCCACGTCGGGTCTGTGTCGCTTTGGGTTGGCGGTTGCAGCCAATTGTCTCGACTTTGCATTGAGGAGCGAGTTCCAACCGCCTCCTTGGTAGGTTCTTTTTTTATTTTGTCTTTGGTTAAGTAGTTCTGGGGAGCCGTTGGGGCTCCCCCAGAAAACGAGCTTTGAATGTAATGAGATTCCATTTTCTGGGTGAGACCCGAAGGCTCCTCTGCAACCCGTGATTATCTGAGGGGGACCAGGTTCTGGCTCGTGGTCCTCAGGAGGCCTCGAACTCCATTCACAGTGACTGATGTCGAAGTCTAATATATTCATATCAGTCTGGTTAGCCGGATCTCACCCAGAAAATGATGTTTCATTATATTCAACGCTTGTTTTTTGCAGTAATATTATTCAATAGTGTGTAATGCAATATATTTATAATAAAACATGTGAACCAATTGTACAACTAAGCTGGTGTGGTGAATGAAGACATTAATTGAGGTCGCCACACAGTCAGCTGACGCTCCCTCCCTCACTCGTCACTATACTGTTTGTGTTGTTTTTACACTATACACACACACACACACACACATGAGGGCAGTAATCAGAGGCAATGTATCGGAATGGAGAAATGTCACAAGTGGAGTACCACAGGGTTCAGTTCTTGCACCAGTGATGTTTATTGTGTACATAAATGATCTACCAGTTGGTATACAGAATTATATGAACATGTTTGCTGATGATGCTAAGATAATAGGAAGGATAAGAAATTTAGATGATTGTCATGTCCTTCAAGAAGACCTGGACAAAATAAGTATATGGAGCACCACTTGGCAAATGGAATTTAATGTTAATAAATGTCATGTTATGGAATGTGGAATAGGAGAACATAGACCCCACACAACCTATATATTATGTGAGAAATCTTTAAAGAATTCTGATAAAGAAAGAGATCTAGGAGTGGTTCTAGATAGAAAACTATCACCTGAGGACCACATTAAGAATATTGTGCAAGGAGCCTATGCAATGCTTTCTAACTTCAGAATTGCATTTAAATACATGGATGGCGATATACTAAAGAAATTGTTCATGACTTTTGTTAGGCCAAAGCTAGAATATGCAGCTGTTGTGTGGTGCCCATATCTTAAGAAGCACATCAACAAACTGGAAAAGGTGCAAAGACATGCTACTAAGTGGCTCCCAGAACTGAAGGGCAAGAGCTACGAGGAGAGGTTAGAAGCATTAAATATGCCAAAACTAGAAGACAGAAGAAAAAGAGGTGATATGATCACTACGTACAAAATAGTAACAGGAATTGATAAAATCGACAGGGAAGACTTCCTGAGACCTGGAACTTCAAGAACAAGAGGCCATAGATTTAAACTAGCTAAACACAGATGCCGAAGAAATATAAGAAAATTCACCTTCGCAAATAGAGTGGTAGACGGTTGGAACAAGTTAAGTGAGAAGGTGGTGGAGGCCAAGACCGTCAGTAGTTTCAAAGCGTTATATGACAAAGAGTGCTGGGAAGACGGGACACCACGAGCGTAGCTCTCATCCTGTAACTACACTTAGGTAATTACACTTAGGTAATTACACACTACTCAATTTGGAGACGGGACAGAAAAATTAGGAAAGGCGGTGGCGTTGCTGTGCTGGTAAAAGAACACCTAAAGGTGAAGGAAATAATGACTGCCAATCCACAAGAAGTTGACATAATAGCACTAGAGATCTGCTATGAGGATGATAAACTAATGATGATAAATGCATATAGTCCACCGCCAAGCAGCACATGGTCAAAGGAGGAGCTAGATAGTAAACGTGAAGGTCTTATAACAATAATGAGAGAGATTATAGCGAGAGCGGATAACGATAGATCACGACTGTTGATAGTCGGTGACTTCAACTTGAAATCCATAGACTGGGAAGCATATGAAGCTAAAACAGAAGATTTTTGGACCTGTAAATTTGTAGATCTCATCCTGGAAACATTCTTGTATCAACATGTTAAACAAGCTACGAGGATGAGGGAAGGGGACGTTCCCTCCATGCTAGATTTGATATTTACCAGGAAGGAGGAAGAGATATTTGACATTCAGTACCTTCCTCCCTTGGGTAAAAGTGACCATGTCTTTTTGGGAATAAAGTATGCAATGCGTTATAAGCTGGAAGAAAATAAGGAGGTTGAAGCAGTTGAAAAACCAGACTTCAGGAGAGGACATTATGGTGACCTTAGAAATTTTTTTAGTGAGTATAATTGGACAGACTTGATGCTAGGCAAGGAAGTGAATGAGATGTATGGCAAGTTTTGTGAAATATATGATAAAGGCACAAAAAAATTTATACCAAAACAGAGATGCAGAACTAGGAAACAGGATTGGTTCAATAGAAATTGCGAGAGGGCTAGAGACCGAAAGACACAAAAATGGAATCAATACAGGAAGATGCCGAACCCCCAAACATACCAGCGATACAAAGATGCGAGAAACAACTACACGGCAGTGAGGAGAGAGGCAGAAAGAAATTTTGAAAAAGGGATTGCGGACAAATGTAAAACAGAACCAGGTCTATTCTATAAATTCATAAACAACAAATTGCAGGTAAAGGATAATATTCAGAGGTTGAAAATGGGAAATAGATTCACGGAAGATGAAAAGGAAATGTGTGAAACACTAAACGAAAAGTTCCAAAGTGTGTTTGTACAAAATGAAATCTTTAGGGAACCAGATACAATAAGAATTCCAGAGAACAACATAGAACACATAGAGGTGTCTAGAGACGAAGTGGAAAAAATGCTCAAGGAGCTCGGTAAGAACAAAGCAGCTGGCCCAGATGGCGTTTCACCATGGGTTCTGAGAGAATGTGCATCTGAGCTCAGCATTCCACTTCACCTGATCTTTCAGGCATCCCTGTGTACAGGAATCGTAGCAGACGGGTGGAAACAGGCTAACATAGTTCCAATCTACAAAAGTGGCAGCAGGGAAGACCCCCTCAATTATAGACCTGTATCATTGACAAGTGTAATAGTGAAAGTATTGGAAAAACTAATCAAAACTAAATGGGTAGAACACCTAGAGAGAAATGATATAATATCAGACAGACAGTATGGTTTTCGATCTGGAAGATCCTGTGTATCGAATTTACTCAGTTTCTATGATCGAGCCACAGAGATATTACAGGAAAGAGATGGTTGGGTTGACTGCATCTATCTGGACCTAAAAAAGGCTTTCGACAGAGTTCCACATAAGAGGTTGTTCTGGAAACTGGAAAATATTGGAGGGGTGACAGGTAAGCTTCTATCATGGATGAAAAATTTTCTGACTGATAGAAAAATGAGGGCAGTAATCAGAGGCAATGTATCGGAATGGAGAAATGTCACAAGTGGAGTACCACAGGGTTCAGTTCTTGCACCAGTGATGTTTATTGTGTACATAAATGATCTACCAGTTGGTATACAGAATTATATGAACATGTTTGCTGACGATGCTAAGATAATAGGAAGGATAAGAAATTTAGATGATTGTCATGCCCTTCAAGAAGACCTGGACAAAATAAGTATATGGAGCACCACCTGGCAAATGGAATTTAATGTTAATAAATGTCATGTTATGGAATGTGGAATAGGAGAACATAGACCCCATACAACCTATATATTATGTGAGAAATCTTTAAAGAATTCTGATAAAGAAAGAGATCTAGGGGTGGTTCTAGATAGAAAACTATCACCTGAGGACCACATAAAGAATATTGTGCAAGGAGCCTATTCGATGCTTTCTAACTTCAGAATTGCATTTAAATACATGGATGGCGATATACTAAAGAAATTGTTCATGACTTTTGTTAGGCCAAAGCTAGAATATGCAGTTGTTGTGTGGTGCCCATATCTTAAGAAGCACATCAACAAACTGGAAAAGGTGCAAAGACATGCTACGAAGTGGCTCCCAGAACTGAAGGGCAAGAGCTACGAGGAGAGGTTGGAAGCATTAAACATGCCAAAACTAGAAGACAGAAGAAAAAGAGGTGATATGATCACTACGTACAAAATAGTAACAGGAATTGATAAAATCGACAGGGAAGGATTCCTGAGACCTGGCACTTCAAGAACAAGAGGTCATAGATTTAAACTAGCTAAACACAGATGCCGAAGAAATATAAGAAAATTCACCTTCGCAAATAGAGTGGTAGACGGTTGGAACAAGTTAAGTGAGAAGGTGGTGGAGGCCAAGACCGTCAGTAGTTTCAAAGCGTTATATGACAAAGAGTGCTGGGAAGACGGGACACCACGAGCGTAGCTCTCATCCTGTAACTACACTTAGGTAATTATACATAGTAGTAGGCTTAGTACGGATAGTAGTAGGCCGACAACGGTAGAAGACACACACGATTAGTGAGGTCTGCAGAAATTCGTCAATTTCTCGGGACATTGAAGGAGTATAAAGGCTAGATCATAGTATTTGGCCTCTCGCTGTGTGTAGCTAGCAGGGTGCAACATATCATAGTCATATCGCTAACGATAGTGCGAAGAAACCAAAGTGGAGCTAGTGGGATCACCGGTGCATATACAGTGTGGAGGACCGCGTGGAGCGACCTGACCTGACGGCCAGGTGGGACGACCCGCCGTGGAACTACCTGATTGTGTTTGTTGGGTGGTGACTGTGATCAGTGGTAAAGTAAATTAGTGAATTGGAACACAACAATACAGTGACTGACTCCAGAGCTTTGTGTAGATAGAGAAGAACTGCCATCATCAATCTACTAGCACTTAGTGAATCACCAAGTGGAAGGCGACGACGGTGCTCCGTCAACCATACATCATCATTACTCATCTAGTTGTGTGAGCGGAAAGAAAGACTGGTATGTACCCCTCTCTGGTTAATTAATCAGGTGTACAGTGCGAGGTAAAATATTATCAAATTCTTATTCAGGATAGCATATATATTTGAAAAATCTCAAAGTGGCTCATTTGGGTAGAAGTTAACGCTTACAGGAACTCGTGACACACGCACGCACGCACACGCAAAAACACACACATATACGCACACACTGAAATGGGTAGAACACCTGGAGAGAAATGATATAATATCAGACAGACAGTATGGTTTTCGATCTGGAAGATCCTGTGTATCGAATTTACTCAGTTTCTATTATCGAGCCACAGAGATATTACAGGAAAGAGATGGTTGGGTTGACTGCATCTATCTGGACCTAAAAAAGGCTTTCAACAGAGATCCACATAAGAGGTTGTTCTGGAAACTGGAAAATATTGGAGGGGTGACAGGTAAGCTTCTATCATGGATGAAAAATTTTCTGACTGATAGAAAAATGAGGGCAGTAATCAGAGGCAATGTATCGGAATGGAGAAATGTCACAAGTGGAGTACCACAGGGTTCAGTTCTTGCACCAGTGATGTTTATTGTGTACATAAATGATCTACCAGTTGGTATACAGAATTATATGAACATGTTTGCTGATGATGCTAAGATAATAGGAAGGATAAGAAATTTAGATGATTGTCATGCCCTTCAAGAAGACCTGGACAAAATAAGTAGATGGAGCACCACTTGGCAAATGGAATTTAATGTTAATAAATGTCATGTTATGGAATGTGGAATAGGAGAACATAGACCCCACACAACCTATATATTATGTGAGAAATCTTTAAAGAATTCTGATAAAGAAAGAGATCTAGGGGTGGTTCTAGATAGAAAACTATCACCTGAGGACCACATAAAGAAAATTGTGCAAGGAGCCTATGCTATGCTTTCTAACTTGAGAATTGCATTTAAATACATGGATGGCAATATACTAAAGAAATTGTTCATGACTTTTGTTACGCCAAAGCTAGAATATGCAGCTGTTGTTGTGGTGCCCATATCTTAAGAAGCACATCAACAAACTGGAAAATGTGCAAAGCCATGCTACTAAGTGGCTCCCAGAACTGAAGGGCAAGAGCTACTAGGAGAGGTTAGAAGCATTAAACATGCCAAAACTAGAAGACAGAAGAAAAAGAGGTGATATGATTACTACGTACAAAATAGTAACAGGAATTGATAAAATTGACAGGGAAGATTTCCTGAGACCTGGCACTTCAAGAACAAGAGGTCATAGATTTAAACTAGCTATACACAGATGCCGAAGAAATATAAGAAAATTCACCTGAGCAAATAGAGTGGTAGACAGTTGGAACAAGTTAAGTGAGAAGGTGGTGGAGGCCAAGACCGTCAGTAGTTTCAAAGCGTTATATGACAAAGAGTGCTGGGAAGACGGGACACCACGAGCGTAGCTCTCATCCTGTAACTACACTTAGGTAATTACTTAGGTAATTACACACTCACACATCTAGGGGTGGTTCTAGATAGAAAACTATCACCTGAGGACCACATAAAGAATATTGTGTGAGGAGCCTATGTTACACTTTCTAACTTCAGAATTGCTTTTAAATACATGGATGGCGATATACTGAAGAAATTGTTCACGACTTTTGTTAGGCCAAAGCTAGAATATGCAGCGGTTGTGTGGTGCCCATATCTTAAGAAGCACATCAACAAACTGGAAAAGTTGCAAAGACATGCTACTAAGTGGCTCCAAGAACTGAAGGGCAAGAGCTACGAAGAGAGGTTAGAAGCATTAAATATGCCAAAACTGGAAGACAGAAGAAAAAGAGGTGATATGATCACTACATACAATATAGTAACAGGAATTGATAAAATCGATAGGGAAGATTTCCTAAGACCTGGAACTTTAAGAACAAGAGGTCATAGATATAAACTAGCTAAACACAGATGCCTAAGAAATATAAGAAAATTCACTTTCGCAAACAGAGTGGTAGACGGTTGGAACAAGTTAGGTGAGAAGGTGGTGGAGGCCAAGACCGTCAGTAGTTTCAAAGCGTTATATGACAAAGAGTGCTGGGAAGACGGGACAGCACGAGCGTAGCTCTCATCCTGTAACTACACTTAGGTAATTACACATACGTCCAGTCAGGCTAGAAGGGATTAACACCTTTCGTGGAAAGGGAATATAATCCTCACTCATAATCCACTCCTCTCTTACCCCTTCTCTTACCCCCTCTCTTACCCCTTCTCTTTCCCCCTCTCTTACCTGCCGTAATTTGCAGACACCACAAATCCTTTTAACCCCCATCCCACGCGCACACACACGTTCTCTCTCTCTATCTCTCTCTCTCTTGCTCTCTTTCTCTTGTTCTCTCTCTCTTGCTCTCTCTTGCTCGCTCTCTTGCTCTCTCTAGCTCTCTCTCTCTTGCTCTCTCTCTTGCTCTTTCTCTCTCGCTCTCTTTCTTGCTCTCTCTCTTGACAAGGGGCAAAATGGCAGGAGGATGCAACAGGGACATAGGAAACAGCCATAGTGACCAAACAAAGGAAATGTTAACCCAAGTTCTGGAGGAATTCAGGAGGGAGATGCATGAAATGAGGATTACAATTAACAACCTGCAAAGTGAGCTAATATCAGCAAGGGAGGAGATCAAATCCCTCACAGAGAAAAATAAAGAGACTGAGCATCAGATTATCATCCAAAGGGAAGGTGGGAATGTTACATTGGAAGGAAATGCCTCTGTACCTGAAACATTTGCGGACATACTGAAAAAGAGCTCAGAAGCAATGGCCACAGTGAGGGAGGTAGCCATGCAAGCTGCTACCTCACAGGAAGCAGCAAGGTGCACCACTCAGCTGCTGGAGAGAAAAAGATCAGTGGTAGTTGTAGGCATCAAAGAACAGGAAGGATCCAACAGGCAAGAATGGAATAGCAAGGATAGAGAGGCAGTAAGTGGGCTACTGAAGGGGTTACAGATGGAAGGGGCTGAACAAAACATTGAGAAGGTTTTCAGGTTGGGCTGGTACAACAAGGACAGAAACCGACTTGTAAAGGTGGTGTTTACAAACGAAACCACGAAGGAGGATATTCTCGAAAGGAAGAGTCGTCTGCAGCATGTGGAGGGATACAAAAAAGTATTCCTGCAGAGGGACAGGACGAAGGAGGAGAGAGCCAGGGCAGCAGAAGCAAGGAGGAAGCGCAGGGAGAGAGGAGCAAACCAGGAAATCACAGCCCCCAACACAACAGTCCTAGAGACAAGAGGGGAACCCACGACCAGCATCCCAGCAACACCAGAGGGGAGGGCAACGCCACCACCCCCTCTGCATAGAAACCCTCCCTTCCCCTCACCCTACCTGCCCCCACCCAACCCTCCCTCCCCCCCCCCACCCCATTCTGAACCTGTCACCCCTTCCCCATTCCCGTCATGTCCCCCCCCCCTCCCACCTTCCCCCCCCCCGTGTCTCCCCTCTCCCTTCATCCCATACCCTCCCTATCCCTCCTTCCCCCTCACCCTGTATCCTCCATGTCCCCCCTATCTCCTTAACCCACACCCTACCTGTCCCCCCTTCCCTTAAACCCCCACCCCCAACCCCAAAATCCTCTGAGACCCTGCAAACCACCTCACAGATCTTCTCACCCACGGAACAGCTTCCCACACCAGCAGAATGCTCGCCAAGAAAGGGACAAGAAAATGAACAGAAGAAAGTGAGCTTCAAGGCAATGTACACTAACATAGATGGGGTTACAAGTAAAACAAGTGAACTCGGAGAATGGGCACTAGAAGAAAACCCAGACATAATAGCACTCACAAAAACAAAGCTAACGAAACTATAACAAATGCAGTGTTTCCACAGGGCTACTATGTAGTGAGGAAAGAGAGAGAAAGGAGAGGAGGAGGTGGTGTAGCTTTGCTACTAAGAGAAGGTTGGGGTTTCGAAGAGATGGTAATTCAGAACTGTGAAGGTTTCAGTGACTACATATCAGGCACCATAGCAACTGGAGGACAGAAAATTATAGTAGTTGTCATATATAACCCCCCACCGAATGACAGAAGACCCAGACAGGAATATGATAGAAACAACTTGGCCACCATCAATATAATAGAGAGAGCAGCTTCTGTGGCTAGCAGGAACGGATCCAGACTACTAATCATGGGAGACTTCAACCATGGGAAGATAGATTGGGGGAACAGAGACCCACATGGAGGCCCAGACACATGGAGAGTTAAGCTGCTGGATGTGGCAACAAGAAACTTTTTAAGTCAACACGTCAAGGGACCGACAAGAATGAGAGGAGGGGATGAACCAGCCTTGCTTGATCTGTTATTTACCCTAAATGAGTCGGATATAAGGAAAGTTAAGTTGGAAGCCCCCTTGGGAATGAGTGATCATAGTGTATTGAGCTTTGAGTTTTGAGTACCTGGTTGAGCTAGGAATTATCACCCCCAAAAAAGAACTGGGAAACAAAGGGCTGGCGTACCGAAAGGGAAACTATGAGGAGATGAATAAATTCCTATGGGATATACATTGGGACACAGAACTCAGAACCAAGTCCGTACAAGACATGATGGACTATGTCACCCAAAAATGTCAAGAGGCTGTAAGCAGGTTTGTCCCAGCCCAACAGGAAAAAACAGAGAAGCAAAGGAAGAATCCATGGTTTAATAGGGAATGTATGAAAGCAAAGGAGCTGAACAAAAGGGCATGGAGGAACTTCCGTAATAACAGAACACCAGAAAGTAGAGAGAGATACCAGAGAACCAGGAACGAGTATGTTAGTGTGAAAATAGCAGCTGAGAAAAGGTATGAAAATGATATAGCTAATAAAGCCAAGACCGAACCAAAGCTACTACACAGTCACATCAGGAGGAAGATAACAGTGAAGGAACAGGTGATGAAACTTAGGGTGGGCAAGGACAGGTACACAGAGAATGACAAAGAGTTGTGTGAAGAACTCAACAAAAGGTTCCAGGAGGTCTTTACAATAGAACAGGGAGAAGTCACGGCGCTAGAAGAGGTGGCAGCAAACCAGGTGACCAAAAGGTTCGAAATTACAAGAGATGAGATGAGGTCAAGAAGCACCTATTGGAGCTGGATGTGAGAAAAGCTGTTGGGCCGGACGGAATCTCACCATGAGTATTGAAAGAGTGTGCAGGAGCACTTTGCTTACCACTGTCCATAGTGTATAGTAGGTCACTGGAAACGGGAGACCTACCAGAAATATGGAAGACTGCTAATGTAGTACCAATATACAAAAAGGGTGACAGACAAGAGGCACTGAACTACAGCCCAGTGTCCTTAACTTGTATACCATGCAAGGTGATGGAGAAGATTGTGAGAAAAAAACCTAGTAACACATCTGGAGAGAAGAGACTTCATGACTACCTATCAACATGGGTTCAGGGAGGGTAAATCTTGCCTTACAGGCTTGATAGAATTCTACGATCAGGTGACAAAGATTAACCCTCAAACCGCGCATATCATATATAAATGATATCAGTGACAAAACCGAAACCGCGCACATTATTTATATATGATTTCAAGTCTAGCGCTATAATTTAAACGCCCCGCCTGGAATAGGGGCATCTATAGTACAGCCACGACCGATAGTTGCCAGATGCCACCTAGAAAAAAAATCCAGGCCAACATTCTTGGGTGTTACAGCTCAGTATTGAGCAAGCCACCAAGGCTGGCGCACGCAGCACGAGCTCACAGCACCGCTGTTCAGCTTGTGACCACAGCATCGCCTACAAATACCATAATATAAATGATACTGCTATTATTTAGCAGTGATAGTATTACTGAAGCCCTCTGACTGTGATAAAACTGACCATGATTCTGATAATAGCAGGATTGTGGTGATATTTAGCGCTGTGCTCCATGGAGGGAGGAGTAAGGCTGTGGGAGGAAGGGTTGTGGCGTTGTTTTCTGACTGTGTGTGGTCACCATTTATTGACTGCACTCACCATACCAGCTTAGTGGTTCGCCATGGTGAACACAAATGTAGATACTTATATATAACGTGTGTATAGTGTGAGATAACAGCGAGAGGAGTAGGTTGGGAGCCGCCATTTTGGTGAGGGAGGAGCGTCGTCTGCACGACTTGGCATGTTGTTTACTGATGGCCACTATGATCTTTGGGCATCATACCAGCTTATTTGTTCAGGTATGGTGAATAAAACAGGTAGATACTTATATATAATGTGTGTATATAGCGTAATAACACCACAAACAATATTGTTGGAGGACAAATATTAGTGCGTCTGGCCTTGAGGGCGGTCGCCGATCAGCTGATTGTGTGAGTAGCTACGTCTTTATGCCTTTACTCACCATACAAGCTTAGATGTACAGTTATGGTGAACAAAACATGTAAATACGTATATATAACATCTGTGTATAATGAATAAATACAGAAAGAGTATTGTGGGAGGTGAATGAGGGTGAGGGAGGGAGTGGCAGTGAGTGGCTCGCTGGTGTTTGGCGATCACTCCTTGTTGCTTTTTGACTTACAAGACCAACTTAGTAGTTCGTTATGGTGTACAAAACATGCAAATACTTATATATAACCTGTGTATATAGTGTAACAACAGCAAACTATTTGTTCATTGTTTTATGAACATAATAATTGAATCACTAATATGCACACCATAATTTTGAGTACAGCGATGGTTCACACATTTTATAATATAAATATACCACAATTCACTGTATGGAATAATATTACTGCAAAAAAACTAAGAAAAAATCAGAGACATTGAAATAATTAGGTAATAATATATTTGTGGCAACTGCCGTCTGACAGCTCGGGCGGAGTAGACTTCGTCTGGCGAAGGCTCTGCCAACGCCCCTTTTTTGCCACACTTCCCTACCCTATTGCGGCTAAAATATGCCACCTATAATTTTTTTGTTATTTTTTCCGTGATCAGGGAACAAAAATGAACACTTCTATAAGACGAAAGAATTTTTTGGATTTTATTTTTTTGTTGCGCCTGTGGGTGTGAATTCCATTTGGACCCCTAGCGGTTTGAGGGTTAAGCAAGAAAGAGAAGGATGGGCTGACTGCATTTCTTTGAACTGTTGGAAAGCCTTTGACACAGTACCCTATAAAAGGTTGATGCATAAGCTGGAGAAACAGGCAGGAGTAACTGGTAGGGCGCTCCAGTGGATAAGGGAGTACCTAAGCAATAGGAAGAAGAGAGTTACAGTGAGGGGTGAGACCTCAGAATGGCGTGAAGTCACCAGTGGAGTCCCACAGGGCTCTGTGCTTGGACTTATCCTGTTTGTGATATACGTAAATGATCTCCCAGAGGGTATAGACTCATTCCTCTCAATGTTTGCTGACGACGCCAAAATTATGAGAAGGATTAAGACAGAGGAGGACAGCTTGAGGCTTCAAGAAGACCTGGACAAGCTGCAGGAATGGTCGAACAAATGGCTGTTAGAGTTTAACCCAAGCAAATGTAATGTAATGAAGATAGGGGTAGGAAGCAGGAGACCAGATACAAGGTATCATTTGGGAGATGAGATATTTAAAGAGTCAGAGAGAGAGAAAGACCTGGGGGTTGATATCATGCCAGTCCTGTCCCCTGAAGCTCATATCAAGAGGATAACATCAGCAGCATATGCCAGGTTGGCTAACATAAGAACGGCCTTTAGAAACCTGTGTAAGGAATCTTTCAGAACATTATATACCACATATGCCAGACCAATCCTGGAGTATGCGGCTCCAGCATGGAGTCCATATTTAGTCAAGCATAAAACTAAACTGGAAAAGGTTCAAAGGTTTGCCACCAGACTAGTACCCGAGCTGAGAGGTATGAGCTACGAGGAGAGACTACGGGAATTAAACCTCACTTCGTTGGAAGACAGAAGAGTTAGGGGGGGACATGATCACCACATTCAAGATTCTCAAGGGAATCGACAGGGTTGATAAAGACAGGCTATTTAACACAAGAGGCACACGCACTAGGGAACACAGGAGAATGTGTGCGACTACAGGAGAATAGGCAGGTACGTAAAAGGGAAAGATCGACCTTTGAGGATCACCCTAAACGGTGCCAAACAGATGGAAGAAGTACTAAGGAATGCTAGAAAATTGCAAAGGGATGAGGATGGGAAAGGGTGGTCGTTAAGACGAGATCTTTCAAAAGAAGATAGAGAGAAGCTGAAACTGAACCTCGCCGAGGCAAAACATTTAAATGAGAGCAGGAATGAAGAAGAAATAAATTCTTTTTTCTACAAAGTGATAGGGGTAGGCAAACCAGTAAAGTGGTACATAAAGGCAAACCAACAAAATCAATAGAGAGAGGGGGAGTGAAGAATAAGGAGAGGGGGAACAAGTTCCTGAAGATTGCATACACCAACATAGATGGAGTGAGATCGAAGATACTGGAGTTAAGTGATGTAATACAGCTGCAGACACCAGACATTGTTGCACTCACGGAGACAAAACTTGAAGATGTAATTTTAAATGAGGTCATATTCCCAAGGGGCTACTCAATTTGGAGACGGGACAGAAAAATTAGGAAAGGCGGTGGCGTTGCTGTGCTGGTAAAAGAACACCTAAAGGTGAACGAAATAATGACTGCCAATCCACAAGAAGTTGACATAATAGCACTAGAGATCTGCTATGAGGATGATAAACTAATGATGATAAATGCATATAGTCCACCGCCAAGCAGCACATGGTCAAAGGAGGAGCTAGATAGTAAACGTGAAGGTCTTATAACAATAATGAGAGAGATTATAGCGAGAGCGGATAACGATAGATCACGACTGTTGATAGTCGGTGACTTCAACTTGAAATCCATAGACTGGGAAGCATATGAAGCTAAAACAGAAGATTTTTGGACCTGTAAATTTGTAGACCTCATCCTGGAAACATTCTTGTATCAACATGTTAAACAAGCTACGAGGATGAGGGAAGGGGACGTTCCCTCCATGCTAGATTTGATATTTACCAGGAAGGAGGAAGAGATATTTGACATTCAGTACCTTCCTCCCTTGGGTAAAAGTGACCATGTCTTTTTGGGAATAAAGTATGCAATGCGTTATAAGCTGGAAGAAAATAAGGAGGTTGAAGCAGTTGAAAAACCAGACTTCAGGAGAGGACATTATGGTGACCTTAGAAATTTTTTTAGTGAGTATAATTGGACAGACTTGATGCTAGGCAAGGAAGTGAATGAGATGTATGGCAAGTTTTGTGAAATATATGATAAAGGCACAAAAAAATTTATACCAAAACAGAGATGCAGAACTAGGAAACAGGATTGGTTCAATAGAAATTGCGAGAGGGCTAGAGACCGAAAGACACAAAAATGGAATCAATACAGGAAGAGGCCGAACCCCCAAACATACCAGCGATACAAAGATGCGAGAAACAACTACACGGCAGTGAGGAGAGAGGCAGAAAGAAATTTTGAAAAAGGGATTGCGGACAAATGTAAAACAGAACCAGGTCTATTCTATAAATTCATAAACAACAAATTGCAGGTAAAGGATAATATTCAGAGGTTGAAAATGGGAAATAGATTCACGGAAGATGAAAAGGAAATGTGTGAAACACTAAACGAAAAGTTCCAAAGTGTGTTTGTACAAAATGAAATCTTTAGGGAACCAGATACAATAAGAATTCCAGAGAACAACATAGAACACATAGAGGTGTCTAGAGACGAAGTGGAAAAAATGCTCAAGGAGCTCGGTAAGAACAAAGCAGCTGGCCCAGATGGCGTTTCACCATGGGTTCTGAGAGAATGTGCATCTGAGCTCAGCATTCCACTTCACCTGATCTTTCAGGCATCCCTGTGTACAGGAATCGTAGCAGACGGGTGGAAACAGGCTAACATAGTTCCAATCTACAAAAGTGGCAGCAGGGAAGACCCCCTCAATTATAGACCTGTATCATTGACAAGTGTAATAGTGAAAGTATTGGAAAAACTAATCAAAACTAAATGGGTAGAACACCTAGAGAGAAATGATATAATATCAGACAGACAGTATGGTTTTCGATCTGGAAGATCCTGTGTATCGAATTTACTCAGTTTCTATGATCGAGCCACAGAGATATTACAGGAAAGAGATGGTTGGGTTGACTGCATCTATCTGGACCTAAAAAAGGCTTTCGACAGAGTTCCACATAAGAGGTTGTTCTGGAAACTGGAAAATATTGGAGGGGTGACAGGTAAGCTTCTATCATGGATGAAAAATTTTCTGACTGATAGAAAAATGAGGGCAGTAATCAGAGGCAATGTATCAGAATGGAGAAATGTCACAAGTGGAGTACCACAGGGTTCAGTTCTTGCACCAGTGATGTTTATTGTGTACATAAATGATCTACCAGTTGGTATACAGAATTATATGAACATGTTTGCTGATGATGCTAAGATAATAGGAAGGATAAGAAATTTAGATGACTGTCATGCCCTTCAAGAAGACCTGGATAAAATAAGTATATGGAGCACCACTTGGCAAATGGAATTTAATGTTAATAAATGTCATGTTATGGAATGTGGAATAGGAGAACATAGACCCCACACAACCTATATATTATGTGAGAAATCTTTAAAGAATTCTGATAAAGAAAGAGATCTAGGAGTGGTTCTAGATAGAAAACTATCACCTGAGGACCACATAAAGAATATTGTGCAAGGAGCCTATGCTATGCTTTCTAACTTCAGAATTGCATTTAAATACATGGATGGCGATATACTAAAGAAATTGTTCATGACTTTTGTTAGGCCAAAGCTAGAATATGCAGCTGTTGTGTGGTGCCCATATCTTAAGAAGCACATCAACAAACTGGAAAAGGTGCAAAGACATGCTACTAAGTGGCTCCCAGAACTGAAGGGCAAGAGCTACGAGGAGAGGTTAGAAGCATTAAATATGCCAAAACTAGAAGACAGAAGAAAAAGAGGTGATATGATCACTACATACAAAATAGTTACAGGAATTGATAAAATCGACAGGGAAGACTTCCTGAGACCTGGAATTTCAAGAACAAGAGGTCATAGATTTAAACTAGCTAAACACAGATGCCGAAGAAATATAAGAAAATTCACCTTCGCAAATAGAGTGGTAGACGGTTGGAACAAGTTAAGTGAGAAGGTGGTGGAGGCCAAGACCGTCAGTAGTTTCAAAGCATTATATGACAAAGAGTGCTGGGAAGACGGGACACCACGAGCGTAGCTCTCATCCTGTAACTACACTTAGGTAATTACACTTAGGTAATTACAGGTGGAAACTGAGTGCCCAAATGAGCCACAGAGATATTAGAAAGAACTTTTTTAGTGTCAGAGTGGTTGACAAATGGAATGCATTAGGAAGTAATGTGGTGGAGGCTGACTCCAAACTCAGTTTCAAGTGTAGATATGATAGAGCCCAATAGGCTCAGGAACCTGTACACCTGTTGATTAACGGTTGAAAGGTGGGATCAAAGAGCCAGAGCTCAACCCCCGCAAGCACAACTAGGTGAGTACACACACACACACACACACACACACACACACACACACACACACACACACACACACACAGAAGCCACAAGAAGTTGACATAATAGCACTAGAGATCTGCTATGAGGATGATAAACTAATGATGATAAATGCATATAGTCCACCGCCAAGCAGCACATGGTCAAAGGAGGAGCTAGATAGTAAACGTGAAGGTCTTATAACAATAATGAGAGAGATTATAGCGAGAGCGGATAACGATAGATCACGACTGTTGATAGTCGGTGACTTCAACTTGAAATCCATAGACTGGGAAGCATATGAAGCTAAAACAGAAGATTTTTGGACCTGTAAATTTGTAGACCTCATCCTGGAAACATTCTTGTATCAACATGTTAAACAAGCTACGAGGATGAGGGAAGGGGACGTTCCCTCCATGTTAGATTTGATATTTACCAGGAAGGAGGAAGAGATATTTGACATTCAGTACCTTCCTCCCTTGGGTAAAAGTGACCATGTCTTTTTGGGAATAAAGTATGCAATGCGTTATAAGCTGGAAGAAAATAAGGAGGTTGAAGCAGTTGAAAAACCAGACTTCAGGAGAGGACATTATGGTGACCTTAGAAATTTTTTTAGTGAGTATAATTGGACAGACTTGATGCTAGGCAAGGAAGTGAATGAGATGTATGGCAAGTTTTGTGAAATATATGATAAAGGCACAAAAAAATTTATACCAAAACAGAGATGCAGAACTAGGAAACAGGATTGGTTCAATAGAAATTGCGAGAGGGCTAGAGACCGAAAGACACAAAAATGGAATCAATACAGGAAGAGGCCGAACCCCCAAACATACCAGCGATACAAAGATGCGAGAAACAACTACACGGCAGTGAGGAGAGAGGCAGAAAGAAATTTTGAAAAAGGGATTGCGGACAAATGTAAAACAGAACCAGGTCTATTCTATAAATTCATAAACAACAAATTGCAGGTAAAGGATAATATTCAGAGGTTGAAAATGGGAAATAGATTCACGGAAGATGAAAAGGAAATGTGTGAAACACTAAACGAAAAGTTCCAAAGTGTGTTTGTACAAAATGAAATCTTTAGGGAACCAGATACAATAAGAATTCCAGAGAACAACATAGAACACATAGAGGTGTCTAGAGACGAAGTGGAAAAAATGCTCAAGGAGCTCGGTAAGAACAAAGCAGCTGGCCCAGATGGCGTTTCACCATGGGTTCTGAGAGAATGTGCATCTGAGCTCAGCATTCCACTTCACCTGATCTTTCAGGCATCCCTGTGTACAGGAATCGTAGCAGACGGGTGGAAACAGGCTAACATAGTTCCAATCTACAAAAGTGGCAGCAGGGAAGACCCCCTCAATTATAGACCTGTATCATTGACAAGTGTAATAGTGAAAGTATTGGAAAAACTAATCAAAACTAAATGGGTAGAACACCTAGAGAGAAATGATATAATATCAGACAGACAGTATGGTTTTCGATCTGGAAGATCCTGTGTATCGAATTTACTCAGTTTCTATGATCGAGCCACAGAGATATTACAGGAAAGAGATGGTTGGGTTGACTGCATCTATCTGGACCTAAAAAAGGCTTTCGACAGAGTTCCACATAAGAGGTTGTTCTGGAAACTGGAAAATATTGGAGGGGTGACAGGTAAGCTTCTATCATGGATGAAAAATTTTCTGACTGATAGAAAAATGAGGGCAGTAATCAGAGGCAATGTATCAGAATGGAGAAATGTCACAAGTGGAGTACCACAGGGTTCAGTTCTTGCACCAGTGATGTTTATTGTGTACATAAATGATCTACCAGTTGGTATACAGAATTATATGAACATGTTTGCTGATGATGCTAAGATAATAGGAAGGATAAGAAATTTAGATGACTGTCATGCCCTTCAAGAAGACCTGGACAAAATAAGTATATGGAGCACCACTTGGCAAATGGAATTTAATGTTAATAAATGTCATGTTATGGAATGTGGAATAGGAGAACATAGACCCCACACAACCTATATATTATGTGAGAAATCTTTAAAGAATTCTGATAAAGAAAGAGATCTAGGAGTGGTTCTAGATAGAAAACTATCACCTGAGGACCACATAAAGAATATTGTGCAAGGAGCCTATGCTATGCTTTCTAACTTCAGAATTGCATTTAAATACATGGATGGCGATATACTAAAGAAATTGTTCATGACTTTTGTTAGGCCAAAGCTAGAATATGCAGCTGTTGTGTGGTGCCCATATCTTAAGAAGCACATCAACAAACTGGAAAAGGTGCAAAGACATGCTACTAAGTGGCTCCCAGAACTGAAGGGCAAGAGCTACGAGGAGAGGTTAGAAGCATTAAATATGCCAAAACTAGAAGACAGAAGAAAAAGAGGTGATATGATCACTACATACAAAATAGTTACAGGAATTGATAAAATCGACAGGGAAGACTTCCTGAGACCTGGAATTTCAAGAACAAGAGGTCATAGATTTAAACTAGCTAAACACAGATGCCGAAGAAATATAAGAAAATTCACCTTCGCAAATAGAGTGGTAGACGGTTGGAACAAGTTAAGTGAGAAGGTGGTGGAGGCCAAGACCGTCAGTAGTTTCAAAGCATTATATGACAAAGAGTGCTGGGAAGACGGGACACCACGAGCGTAGCTCTCATCCTGTAACTACACTTAGGTAATTACACTTAGGTAATTACACATTAAAGAGTTAATATTTGAAAACCCTCGAGATATTGACATAATGGCATTGCAGGTCTGGAATCAGGATGATAACCTGATAATTGTAAATACCTACAGCCCACCAGCAAGCAACACGTGGACAAAGGAAGAACTGGATGACAAACGAGAGGGCCTCATAATGGTCATGAGAGATATTATTGTACAAGCAGATAAAGATAAATCACGACTGTTGATACTGGGGGACTTCAACTTTAGAGCAATAGACTGGGAGGCCTATGAAGCAAGAACGGAGGACTTTTGGACATGCAGATTTGTGAACCTCATTCTGGAGACATTCTTGTATCAACACATAAAGCAAGCCACAAGAATGAGGGAAGGAGATATACCGTCAGTACTGGATCTAGTATTCACCAGGAAAGAAGAAGAGATTTTTGACATCCAGTACCTTCCTCCCTTGGGAAAGAGTGATCACGTCCTGTTAGACATTAAATATGCTTTAAGATATCATCTAGAAGAAAATGGGGACATTGAAACAGTTGATAAACTCGATTTAAAGAGAGGCAACTATGGGGAACTTCGAAATTTTTTTAATGAGTGTAATTGGACAGAATTGTTGCTAGGCAGGGAAGTAAATGAAATGTATGCCAAATTTTTAAAACTATACGAGGAAGGCACACAAACATTCATACCAAAACAGAGATGCAGGACCAGAAAACAGGATTGGTTCGACAGAAATTGTGAGAGGGCAAGAGACCAAAAGACACAAAAATGGAATCAGTATAGGAAGAGGCCAAACCCCCAAACATACCAGCGATACAAAGATGCGAGAAACAATTATACAGCAGTAAGGAGAGAGGCAGAAAGAAATTTTGAAAAAGGGATAGCAGATAAATGTAAAACAGAACCGGGCCTATTCTACAAATTCATAAACAACAAATTGCAGGTAAAGGATAATATCCAGAGGTTGAAAATGGGAAACAGATTCACGGAAAATGAAAAGGAAATGTGTGAAACATTAAATGAAAAGTTCCAAAGTGTGTTTGTACAAAATGAAATCTTCAGAGAACCAGACACAATAAGAATTCCAGAGAACAACATAGAGCGGATAGAGGTGTCTAGAGATGAAGTGGAAAATATGCTAAAGGAGCTCGGGAGGAACAAAGCAGCTGGCCCAGATGGCGTTTCACCATGGGTTCTGAGAGAATGTGCATCTGAGCTCAGCATTCCACTTCACCTGATCTTTCAGGCATCCCTGTGTACAGGAATCGTAGCAGACGTGTGGAAACAGGCTAACATAGTTCCAATCTACAAAAGTGGCAGCAGGGAAGACCCCCTTAATTATAGACCTGTATCATTGACAAGTGTAATAGTGAAAGTATTGGAAAAACTAATCAAAACTAAATGGGTAGAACACCTGGAGAGAAATGATATAATATCAGACAGACAGTATGGTTTTCGATCTGGAAGATCCTGTTTATCGAATTTACTCAGTTTCTATGATCGAGCCACAGAGATATCACAGGAAAGAGATGGTTGGGTTGACTGCATCTATCTGGACCTAAAAAAGGCTTTCGACAGAGTTCCACATAAGAGGTTGTTCTGGAAACTGGAAAATATTGGAGGGGTGACAGGTAAGCTTCTATCATGGATGAAAAATTTTCTGACTGATAGAAAAATGAGAGCAGTAATCAGAGGCAATGTATCGGAATGGAGAAATGTCACAAGTGGAGTACCACAGGGTTCAGTTCTTGCACCAGTGATGTTTATTGTGTACATAAATGATCTACCAGTTGGTATACAGAATTATATGAACATGTTTGCTGATGATGCTAAGATAATAGGAAAGATAAGAAATTTAGATGATTGTCATGCCCTTCAAGAAGACCTGGACAAAATAAGTAGATGGAGCACCACTTGGCAAATGGAATTTAATGTTAATAAATGTCATGTTATGGAATGTGGAATAGGAGAACATAGACCCCACACAACCTATGTATTATGTGAGAAATCTTTAAAGAATTCTGATAAAGAAAGAGATCTAGGGGTGGTTCTAGATAGAAAACTATCACCTGAGGACCACATAAAGAATATTGTGCAAGGAGCCTATGCTATGCTTTCTAACTTCAGAATTGCATTTAAATACATGGATGGCGATATACTAAAGAAATTGTTCATGACTTTTGTTAGGCCAAAGCTAGAATATGCAGCTGTTGTGTGGTGCCCATATCTTCAGAAGCACAACAAACTGGAAAAGGTGCAAAGACATACTACTTAGTGGCTCCCAGAACTGAAGGGTAAGAGCTACGAGGAGAGGTTAGAAGCATTAAACATGCCAAAACTAGAAGACAGAAGAAAAAGAGGTGATATGATCACTATATACAAAATAGTAACAGGAATTGATAAAATCGACAGGGAAGATTTCCTGAGACCTGGCACTTCAAGAACAAGAGGTCATAGATTTAAACTAGCTAAACACAGATGCCGAAGAAATATAAGAAAATTCACCTTCGCAAATAGAGTGGTAGACGGTTGGAACAAGTTAAGTGAGAAGGTGGTGGAGGCCAAGACCGTCAGCAGTTTCAAAGCGTTATATGACAAAGAGTGCTGGGAAGACGGGACAGCACGAGTGTAGCTCTCATCCTGTAACTACACTTATGTAATTACACTTGGGTAATTACACACACACTAAAACACTAAAAGAGAAAGAGACTATCAAAAAAGTGTGTTCGGAAGTCAAAACCAGAAATGACCAACAAGAAGCAGAAATTAGGCAAGCAATTAGGAATGAACTGGTTACCAACAGTAAACTAGTACAAAACACTGCAGATGGAACTATGTCCATAATCATTTTTGGATGTTTTGAAAAGGAAATTTCATCTAGGGTGGACCGAGCAGCAGAAGAGATGAAAATCATAGAGAAAATAGTAGGTTTAGGAGAAGGCTCAAAGGAAAATGTCAGTGATTTTAGAAGAATAAGAAAATATGAGAAAGACAAGAACCGCCCCTTAAGGGTGACGTTTAATGGAGTGAAAAACATGATGGAAGTGTTTAGAAATGCCAGGAAATTGCAGAGTGATGAGATTGGCAAACTTTGGTCAATAAGACAAGACCTCTCCAAGGAAGACAGAGAAAAGCTGAAAATGAACCTAATTGAAGCAAAATGTCTAAATGGAGATAGAAATGAAGAAGACAGAAATTCTTTTTTTCTACAAAGTGACAGGGACTCGAAAGCTTGTGAAATGGTACATAAAAGCAAAGCAACAAAATCAGTAGTGGAAGGGGGAGTAAAGAGCAAAGGAAAAGGGAACATGTTCCTGAGAATTGTATATACCAACATAGATGGAGTGAGATCAAAAACTTTTGAGTTGCAAGATATAATCCAGCTTAGGGTCCATAATATTGTCGCATTATCAGAGATGAAACTTGAAGGAAATACAGTGGTACCTCGAGTAACGAATTTAATCCATTCCATGTTCGTCATGTGAAACGGACGTCATACAAAACGAGTGTCTACCATGTAACCAGTGTGATGCACTGTGTTTATTGTGAAATTCCCCCAGTGTGCATGACATCAAATGTTCCCCAAAATATCATTTTTCTTTGTAAAATGATAAATTACCTTCCCTGAACATGTCTATGTAAAAATAATTACCAAATTCCACTTACTTTGGCTGTGAGGGCATGAAAAAGGTGCGCTGTGACGTCATCAGGGCCTGGTCACCCGTGTGTGAAGCTCCCAGACACGGTTGCGCAGGCCGTTCAAGCACCACGTGTTGCCACAAATATATTTTCAAATATTTTTTCTATGTATTTCTAATGCGGTTTTATTTGTTTCTTTTATCGTATATGATGCATATTTGTGACCTTTACAATATGTATACAGTAGAATATTCATAATTTTCCATGGAACTGTGATACATGTGTCAGTAATGTGTCCACAATAAATGTTTATTGTCACAATATTACGTGGTAAAAATTCACAAAAATTACAATATGTACAGTTTCACATACTATTTACACAGTAACACTATATTACACACTCAGTACTTTGGAGGTGCGTAATAGTCAACGAATTAGTCCATGGTACACAGCGAGACTTTGCTCTCCTTGCACCAGCTACAGATAGATTTTCGATTCCTGTTTCATCGTTCTGTGTGCTTGCAAATAACGCACTCGTGTGCACCCTTGGCTTTAGTACTTGTAGGTGGTATGTAGCCAAGCTTGTAAAGCATAAGGTAGTATTGAAACGATTATAAGAAAAGCTCAATTTGTAAGGTAGTCTTGAAAAGATCGCTTTGTAAGGTCCCACACAGGAAGAGATTCAGCTAGCCTCAAAGAGTGTCCATCAGTCAGGAAGAGATTCAGGTATTCTTGAAAATATCTATGGACAACACCACCATGGAAGCCACTAACACTGTTCATCTATGCTACTTGTATCAGATGCACCATCACTGAACGCAGAAACCGATCCATCTATGTATCATCTATATAAATTGTAGATGGCAAGGGTGGGGCTCAGAGCTACAACTGGATACGCTCGCTGTATCGTCCTCATAGGTGCTGTGTCACTGGCATCCGACCGTTGTGTTAAGCCCTTATTGCACCTAGCTTCACCAATGTTATGACCCTTATGTTCTATAAACAATAGGGTCTGAATTTCACCGACTGAGCGCAGTCTTTCAACACCGTGTCGGACAGGTGTTTGAGAGCCAGAGGCACGTGTGCCACAAATGGTTGTTCACGCAGTACTAACCCAGCCAGCGGCCCTTGTCTTTCATATTCGTTATAGCAAAAGGTTCGTTCAGTGTTTGTTGGGTAGGCTGCTCCATTATGACAATCTTTCTTTGTTTCAAATGTGCTCCATTTGTTTTGTATTTGTCACTTACGTCTCAATAATGGAGCAGCCTACCCGACAAACACTGAACGAACCTTTATGGCATTTGTCCATTTTTCAAATTGTTTCAACAGTTCTTTTATTTATTTATTTTTTATTTAAGGAACATGGAGCAGCCGACCTGTAGACCACCGAACGAACCTTTTTGACATTTGTACTGGTTTTCAAAATTCTCCATTTTTTTATTATTTACGTTTTTTGTATGTAAGAAACATAGAGCAGCCTACCTGCCGACCACCGAACGAACCTTTTGCTATAAGACAAATGAAAAATAAATATTGAACACATTTGAAGAAAGGAAAATGTCATAATGGTTTGTTGAGTGTATATGTAAGGTAGGCTTCTCTATTATTGAGACGTAAATGACAAATACAAAACAAATGGAACACATTTGAAACAAAGAAAGATTGTTATAATGGAGCAGCCTACCTGCCGAACACCTAACGAACCTTTTTGACATTTGTTGTATTTCAGACATTTCATTCCTTTTATCCTACAAAAACGTCAATGCTTTGCAACATCTCAGCAGTCACCCCTTTATATCCCAGCATCATTAGCATCTTTAAACAAGAACAACATAATTTATGTGCATCGTCGGAGGTGTCTAAGAATGTGCAAGAAGCAGCGCGACCCCACTATGTGGTGTTGACGTTACTCAAAACAGCGTTCGCCATACGGGACGATTTGATGCCGATCGGGCCGTTCGTTACCCAAAATGTTCGTCTTTTGGGGCGATCGTTATGCGAGGTACAACTATGATAAATGAAGTCATATTCCCACGAGGCCATTCAGTTTGGAGACATGACAGGAAAACTAGGGAGGGAGGAGAAGTGGCTGTACTGGTGAAAAAACACCTGAAGGTAAGAGAGTTAATATTTGAAAACCCTCGAGATATTGACATAATTGCATTGCAGATCTGGAATCAGGATGATAAGCTGATAATTTTAAATGCCTATAGCCCACCAGCAAGCAACACATGGACAAAGGTAGAACTGGATTACAAACGAGAGGGCCTCATAATAGTCATGAGAGATATTATTGTACAAGCAGATAAGGATAAATCACGACTGTTGATACTGAGGGACTTCAACTTTAAAGCAATAGACTGGGAGGCCTATGAAACAAGAACATAGGACTTGTGGACATGCAGATTTGTGAACCTCATTCTGGAGACATTCTTGTATCAACACATAAAGCAGGCCACAAGAATGAGGGAAGGAGATGTACCGTCAGTACTGGATCTAGTATTCACCAGGAAAGAAGAAGAGATATTTGACATCCAGTACCTTCCTCCCTTGGGAAAGAGTGATCACGTCCTGTTAGACATTGATTATGCTTTAAGATATCATCTAGAAGAAAATGGGGACATTGAAACAGTTGATAAACTCAATTTAAGGAGAGGTCACTATGGGGAACTTCAAATTTTTTTTAATGAGTGTAATTAGACAGACTTGTTCCTAGGCAGGGAAGTAAATGAAATGTATGCCAAATTTTTAAAAATATACGAGGAAGGCACACAAACATTCATACCAAAACAGAGGTGCAGGGCCAGAAAACAGGATTGGTTCAACAGAAATTGTGAGAGGGCCAGAGACCAAAAGACACAAAAATGGAATCAGTATAGGAAGAGGCCAAAACCCCAAACATACCAGCGATACAAAGATGCGAGGAACAACTATATGGCAGTAAGGAGAGAGAGGCAGAAAGAAATTTTGAAAAGGGATAGCGGATAAATGTAAAACAGAACCGGGCCTATTCTACAAATTCATAAACAACAAATTGCAGGTAAAGGATAATATCCAGAGGTTGAAAATGGGAAACAGATTCACGGAAAATGAAAAGGAAATGTGTGAAACATTAAATGAAAAGTTCCAAAGTGAGTTTGTACAAAATGAAATCTTCAGAGAACCAGACACAATAAGAATTCCAGAGAACATCATAGAGCGGATAGAGGTGTCTAGAGATGAAGTGGAAAATATGCTAAAGGAGCTCAGTAAGAACAAAGCAGCTGGCCCAGCTGGAGTTTCACCATGGGTTCTGAGAGAATGTGCATCTGAGCTCAGCATTCCACTTCACCTGATCTTTCAGGCATCCCTGTGTACAGGAATCGTAGCAGACGTGTGGAAACAGGCTAACATAGTTCCAATCTACAAAAGTGGCAGCAGGGAAGACCCCCTCAATTATAGACCTTTATCATTGACAAGTGTAATAATGAAAGTATTGGAAAAACTAATCAAAACTAAATGGGTAGAACACCTGGAGAGAAATGATATAATATCAGACAGACAGTATGGTTTTCGACCTGGAAGATCCTGTGTATCGAATTTTCTCAGTTTCTGTGATTGAGCCACAGAGATATTAATATGCCAAAAAATAAATAAATAAAAATATGCTACCTACGATTTTTTTGTTATTTTTTCCATGATCAGGGAACAAAAATGAACACTTCTATAAGACAAAAGAATTTTTTGGATTTTTTTTTTTTTTTGTTGCGCCTGTCGGTGTGAATTTCATTTGGGCCCCTAGTGGTTTGAGGGTTAATAAGAAGGTCGGTAGTCTTTTTTGTTTTATAGAATATGATTAGGTCTACGTTTTGGTTAGGAGTTATGCTTTTTACTTCTTTATGGATTATTTCTTTCATTATTCGTTCTTCTCTTTTTGTGTTCACTATGCATGGTAGATTTTTAATTTAATTTTATTGGAGGTGTTATAGTTTCTGTTCTTGGGTTCAGGATTGTACCATCGATCCAGGAGTCATCTTATTGTAGTGTTTATTTCTGTGTTGCTATATCCATTGTTCACCAACACCTGGGTTATTCTTTCAAACTCCTTACTCACGTTACTCCATACAGAGCAGTGGGTAAGAGCTCTACGAATATAAGCGTTGTATCTTTGGGCACACTCACTCCTACAGTTTAGGCATAATCCTATGTTTGTAGGCTTAGTATATACACTGGTGCTTAGAGAGGCTCCTGTTTTTGTTATTAGTTCATCCAGGAATGGCAGACTGTTATTTTCGCTATTTTCATCGGTAAAACAGAGTACTGACTCTCTCTAGATTGCTTTTTAGATCAATTAGTTCATCTGGGTCTTTACTCTGATGAATATGTCATCTACATAACGGCAGTATACCATTAGTTTTTGCCTACTACTAAAGACTCTATCTTCGATGGTTCCCATGTAAAAATTAGCGAATAACACTCTTAAGGGGAACCCATTGCAACTCCGTCTATTTGTAGATACATGTTACCTTGCAGACTGATGAAAGGAGTTAACTTGGTACATGCCTCGTGAAGGCTCTTCAAGTGTAGCTCGGGTATGTCTAATTTGGAGGTGCTCTCATCTCTGTATACTCTGTCCAGTATCATTTCTATGGTGGTGTGGACCAGGACATTGGTGAATAGGGTATACACCAACGTGTATACAACTGGTATAAATCTAACGTGCTTGTATTTTCTTATCATTTGAGAATGAACCATGTAGGTTCAAAACATTGTGTACTTTTTATAAGAAGTGTAATACATTCTACAGTTATTTATTTCTTTTTCTTCACCTCGAACGAAGATGACCTTTGGAAAATTCCTCTTCCAATTAAACCAAAATGCTAGAACACTAGTCAGAGGGATAGAAGCCCTAAACAAGAAAATAATCAATAGAGAATATGCAGTCATATTCAATGAAACATGTATAAATGAAAACCCGCTGCCAGTATACACTATTATATACGTATCTACATGTTTTATTCACCATAACTATACAACTAAGTTGGTATGGTGTTCAAACAGCATAGTGGCCACCACACAGCGTGACGTCACACAACAGTCAGCAGATGATGTAGGAGATGACGCTACCTCCCTCATCAAAATGGTTCCTCCCAACATATTCCTTTTGCTGTTATTACACTCTATACACACGTTATATATAAGTACAGTGTGTCCTCACTTGAACGAACTATATGGGGCGAAGCCGATTCGTTCCAGTGCGGAATTCGTTCCATCCGTCCGGCCCCAACAACCTTCTTATTTTTATTTTTTTTAAACATATGCCAGGACACATTAGTTTGTTTCTTTGTTGTGTGGTGCTTCATTATAATATCTTTCATGCTCTTTTGGTGTCAATAATAATCTGAGATGCGAGAATCACCATCCCCCACCCCACTCACACCATCTTCCACACCACCCACACCATCCTCCACACCACCCACACCATCCTCCACACCACCCACACCATCCTCCACACCACCCTCACCATCCTCCACACCACCCACATCATCCTCCACACCACCCACACCATCCTCCACACCACCCACACCATCCTCCACACCACCCACACCACCCATACCATCCCCCACACCACCCACACCATCCCCACACCATCCTCCACACCACCCACACCATCCCCTACACCACCCACACCATCCCCCACACCATCCCCCACACCACCCACACCATCCCCCACACCACCCATACCATCCCCCACACCACCCACACCATCCCCCACACCACCCATACCATCCCCCACACCACCCACACCATCCCCCACACCACCCACACCACCCACACCACCCACACCATCCCCCACACCACCCACACCATCCTCCACACCACCCACACCATCCTCCACACCACCCACACCATCCTCCACACCACCCACACCATCCTCCACACCACCCACACCATCCTCCACACCACCCACACCATCCCCCACACCATCCCCCACGCCACCCACACCATCCCCCACACCACCCACACCATCCCCCACACCACCCTCCACACCACCCACACCACCCACACCATCCCCCACACCACCCTCCACACCACCCACACCACCCACACCATCCTCCCCCACACCACCCACACCACTAACACCATTCGCCCCCACCACCCACACTCCCCACACCACCACCCACACACCCCACACCACCACCCACACCATCCCCCACACACCCCACACCACCCACATCATCCCCCACACCATCCACACACCACCACCCACACCACCCACATCATCCCCCACACCATCCACACCATCCCCCACACCACCCACACCATCCCCCACACCACCCACACCATCCCCCACACCCCCACACCCTCCCCAACACCACTAACACCATTCGCCCCCACCACCCACACACCCCACACCATCACCCACATCATCCCCCACACACCCCACACCACCCACATCATCCCCCCACACCCAACCACACCACCCACACCAACCCACCCACACCCAAACCACACCACACCACCCAAACCATACCACACCACCCACACCGTGTATTGAAGCAGCAGGCTTGGAAGCGTCTCAACTCGCCCGACAAAAAAAAATGATGGGTTGACAGGTCTCCTCTCACACCTCCAGGACCCCCCCCACCCCCCCCCCCCAGGTACCCGGCCATACACACCACAATGCCAAGTCAGCTATTGTTTTCTTCAGGAAACAATAAAACGTGTTAATGATTAATAATGTATATTAATACACGAAAATTAACATATTTTGGCATAAATATTTTACAGCTAAGATTGAGATTTATAATAGAGTATGAATGAGAGGTTTGGCAACCATGCGTGGTCACCACCCTTCTCTCTCCACTTCCACCTCCCCTGACAACACCTTCCACCACTGACCCCACCTGCCTCTTTCCACCACCTGCCTCCCCTGACCCCACCTGCCTCCCCTGACCCCACCTGCCTACCCTGACCCCACCTGCCTCCCCTGACACCACCTGCCTCCCCTGACCCCACCTGCCTCCCCTGACCCCACCTGCCTACCCTGACCCCACCTGCCTCCCCTGACCCCACCTGCCTCCCCTGACACCACCTGCCTCTTTCCACCACCTGCCTCCCCTGACACCGCCTGCCTCTTTCCACCACCTGCCTCCCCTGACACCGCCTGCCTCCCCTGACACCACCTGCCTCCCCTGACACCACCTGCCTCCCCTGACACCACCTGCCTCCCCTGACACCACCTGCCTCCCCTGACACCGCCTGCCTCCCCTGACACCGCCTGCCTCCCCTGACACCACCTGCCTCCCCTGACACCACCTGCCTCCCCTGACACCGCCTGCCTCCCCTGACACCACCACAAATGATGCCAGCCACCTCACCAAGGCCCAACGTTCACACGACCTGTGCTTGTTTTATTGGCCTCCTCAAAATTTATTCTAAATAGATATTAGTACAGTACGTAGGCTGTTAGAGGAGGGAGGGAGGGATCCAGGAAACAACCCCCCCCCTCCCACCCCTCACCCCCCCCAATGGCTCAGGGAGCGACCGGCCGGCCACACAATGCCGGCTGTTATCTACACCCCAATTGTATTAAAAATTCTGTGAAAAGGAAATGTGTTCAAACTGTTTAAAATATGTACTGTATATATTACAATTTTCACCATTATTATTGCTCCAATATGACATTTTTCTAATAAAAAGGCTATTTTCAGTGTAGATAATGCGATAATTATCATTAAATTGACTCTTGGCATCTGACGACGAGAGGAGAGTGAGGTAGTAGGTGGTCTCTGTGGTCAGGTGGAGGAAGGAGGGTGGGGGCGGGGGAGCACGTGTTGCCTCCTGACAACAACTCTCTCACCAATGCCTCCCTGACACCATTTTATCACCATTTTTATCACCATTTCTCCCTAGAAACAATGGGTAGGGATAATAAAACACTACATAACTGTTTACACTCTGGCGAATCATAGTTGATGACAGCCAGCTCTGACGCTCGGCCTCGGTGACCGCTTGGACGAACATTCCTCACTTAATCGAACATTTGTATGTTCCACTGAACATTTGGTACCGAATTCAATTTGTTCGGCTCTTCCGGGAATTCGATAGAGCGGGGTTCGTTAGTCTGAGGAAGCACTGTATCAACATTTGTGTTCATCATAATGAACCACTAAGTTGGTATGGTGAGTCCTAAAAACAAGAGTGGGCTGCCACACACAGCCAGCCCTCCCCTCACTCCTTCAACACCTAACTCGCCAACATTGCTACTCCCACAATACTGTTTGTGATTTTATTATACTATACTGTATACACATGTTATATATAAATATTTACATGTTTTGTTCACCATAACCGTTCAACTAAGCTGGTATGGTGTCCAAACAACATAGTTGGAACAAAAAATTGCATGACAAGTCACATGGCAGCCAGCAGATGATGCTAGGAGACGACGCCAACACTCCCTCCCTACTCACTAAGAATACTCCTTCCACCAATCTTCGCACATCACTAATTCTCACCACAATCCTGCTATTATCAGAATCCTGGTCACTAAATCCTTTAAATGAATAATTTTCCACAAGTTTATTTTGTAAAGGAACATGAGAAGTTGTTTGAAGATTCTTAGGACGAAATAATGGCAGTGTACCGTCTCTAGCGCTGTGAACATCTTGAACAGTATTGATTCACTGATATCTGAACATTGTACACAGTTTTATCACAGTAAGGTTCTTCTGTACTACTATCATAGCTAAATAATACCAGTTACATATATATTTTGACATTTTTAGGCGATGCTGTGTTCACAAGCTGAACAGCAGTGCTGTTAGCTCATGCTGTGTGCACTAGCCTTGGTTGCTCACTGAGGTTCTCACTCCCAGGAATGTTGCCTACATTTTTTTTTAAATGGTGTCTGTTTATGAGAGCCCTGAGGAAGCTGATGTGAACCCTATGTAGCCACAGGAGTTTTGAATGCTACACTATACTGTACCTACGAGTACCCTGAGGCACCTTGTGCACCACTGATCTAGCGCCTCAAGGCGCATTGTGCAGTGCAGTGGTTAACGATATGGGTATAGCCCATATACGTTGTTAAATTGAGTAGATATTGTACTAGCTTCAGGGAGTCACTTGGGCTTACCCAGAAATCGGTATTTCATTACTTTCAAACCTGGTTTTTCAGCATATATGCATTAATTTTCATGGATTGAGCTGTTCAAATAACTTTTCATTCAAAGTTATACATAAATAAATAGCAACTACTTCAAAATTAAATAAAACATTTTCCATACAAGCAAAATATATATATAGTATTCATAATTTGATGTTGCATGTAAATTTATTTGCAGGCTGGCTCAAATCTCTTCCTGAATTTTATAGTGATGGGAACGTTATACATTGGAGGTAATCTAATGTCCTACAATCAGATTAAACCTGGTGACCTCATGTCTTTTCTGGTGGCTTGTCAAACCATACAGCGGTCACTAGCTCAGCTTGGCATCCTTTTTGGCACTTATGTTCGTGGCATTAGTGCTGGTGCAAGGGTGTTTGAGGTAAGAGACATGTTTCTTTAACACTAGTCATAAATTTTCACTTTTCCAGGAGGAGCAGAACATTTATTTATCTAACAGTGACTGTATATTGTGAAGTTTTGCAAAATTAATTAACTAGTTATATTTTGTAATTTCTTTGTGAGTTACTGATTGTATATTTTTCTGAGGGATTCCCCTTGTGGCTTCCTGAAGCTATCTCACTGAGATGGCTCGCAATTACCAGGTCACATCAGCTGTGGAGTTTGGCCTACTGGGGTCTAGAGCCAAAACCTAGCCCTCCCCTCACAGAGGCACAGAGAGTGGGTGACACTCCCCCACCCCACTGAGAATGCATTAATAAAGTTAGTGAACCAATACAGGCCTCTGCTGGGCTTGAAGAGACCAAAGCCTTGAAATAGCTAAATGAATTCCACAGACAATATAAACAAATGATCGAATCGAGACCGCAGCCTCAAGAACTATCAAAAGCTGCCCGAGTTGGTGTTCAGGGACCTGGATTTCGAGGTGTTAGGTAATTCAACCATACCTTGAGGTTACCTTGAGGTGCTTCCAGGGCTTAGTGTCCCTGCGGCCCGGTCGTCGACCAGGCCTCCTGGTTGCCGGACTGATCAACCAGGCTGTTGGACGCGGCTGCTTGCAGCCTGATGTATGAGTCAGCCTGGTTGATCAGGTATCCTTTGGAGGTGCTTATCCAGTTCTCTCTTGAACACTGTGAGGGGTCGGCCATGGTTCCCTCAACACCACCTCTTACTTCGGGTGTGGCTCGCTCTTCCTCTGATCTTTTCTTCCCTACTTCTGGCTGCAAAGCATTTGAGTGTTTTGGAGTTGGAGCAGGATATAGCTTAGTATGTGGCTTGGTCAGCTCTGGGGTTTGTCCCTCCTGATTCGGGGCATGGAAGCAGCTAAGCCTACTGGTCCCAACAAGGCTTCTGGGTGGGACATTTCAGCCAGTCCCCTCCTTTGAGGCCTCTCCATTGGACTCCAATCTCTATCCTGGGCAGTGGGAGTGGATAACAGTTGTTCCCTGGGGTCCTCTTCTGCAGTTGTGGGGGCTTGGGGGAGAGCTGAATATGGAAGCCATTGGGTTTCATTTGACACTTCGGGGTCCCTTGTGCCTTCTGTAGAGGGTCTGTTTTGCAGGGAGTGGGTTTTTTACATCCCCCTTTCCCAATGTGTGTGAATTCAATTTGGGTGTGGCTCTTCCTCCCTGGGTTCATTCCCCAGTGCCCTTGGACTCTTCGAATTTATTCTTCCAGAGGTTTTACTCCTCTAGAGTTCCTCTGGCGGCAGCTCATGAGGCTTTATTTGCATACCTTCTACATTACCCGGATAATGCCTCGCTAGTGGTTCCAGCCTCTTTTGAGTTTAGGTCTTCTCCTTATTAGTTGTGTATTGGGTGGCAGACAATCCTTTCTTTTTACTTGGGGCTTCTGTCATTTCCACTCACTTGAGTGGTGTGAGGCGTCAACTGTATAACAAAAATTTTTGAGCGGCGTGTGTTTTGAGCTTTCAATTTCAACACTCAGCTCAGTGCCACTGCAACAGGCTCCAGAAATCTGCAATTGCCTAAGTATTGGGAACAGATTTAGGGCTATAAGTGGTGTCTCAGGTTACATAAAGGTATAGAGAAGCTGAAAAGTAAATAAAATACAAGAAATAAGTGAAAATGAGTGAAAATTCTGTGTTGGAAAAGTATATATTTCAAAACAAAAGATTGTCAATAACAAAGATGCCCGCTACCAAGGAGAGTTAAGCACACCAGCAGAAGATTGTTTTAAAGGATTCACAGTGCAAGATATAAGGAAAGGAGGATTTCTTGGCAGGTTAGAGATTATTGAGGACAGGCTAAAGAAGTATGAAGAAAAGGTCCTTAAATTAAAACAAGAAAATGAAGCTCTCAGGAATGAGTTTCACACTTTAACACTTAACCTTTAAACTGCGTAACACGTCATATGACGTGTTGAGTAACTTACCGAAAAAGTGCGCATCACGTCATATGACGTGTTGGAGTACTACGCAAGATTTAAACGGCCCGCGGATACACGGGGTTCACCAAACCTTCATTAGGGCTCTTGTAAACAGACACCATTTAAAAAAAAGATCGTGGGCCAAACTCCTGGGTGATAGGGGCCTCAGTATTGAGTGAGCTACCAAGCCTGACGCACGCAGCATGAGCTCACAGCACTGCTGTTCAGCTTGTGACCACAGCATCGCCTAAAAATGCCATAATAAACTTGTTCATGCTATTATGTAGCGATGATATTATTACAGAAGACCCCTGACTGTGATAAAACTGACCAGGGTTCTGATAATAGCAGGATTGTAGTGATATTTAGCGCTGTGCGCCATGGAGGGAGGAGTAATGCTGTGGCAGGGAGGGTGGTGGCGATGTCTTCTGACTGTGTGTGGCCACCTTTTATTGACTGCACTCACCATACCAGCTTAGTGGTTTGCTATGGTGAATACAAATGTAGATACTTATATATAACGTGTGTATAGAGGGTATAAACAGCAAGAGGAGTAGGTTAGGAGCCACCATTTTGGTGAGGGCGGTGGCATCGTCTGCACGACGCCACCGTGCAGACGACGGTGTTGTTTACTGGTTACCACGATGGTCTTTGGGCACCATACCAGTTTACTTGTACAAGTATGGTGAATAAAACAGGTAGATATTTATATATAATGTGTGTATATACCGTAATAACACCACAAACAGTATTGTTGGAGGAGAAATATTAGTGCGTCTGGCCTTGAGGGCGGCAGCCATCAGCTGACTGTGTGAGGTCCTACGTCTTTGTGTCTTTACTCACCATACAAGCTTAGATGTACAGTTATGGTGAACAAAAATGTAAATACTTATATATAGTGTCTGTATATAAAAGCAAAAACAGTATGGTGGGTGGAGAATGGTGGCAAGTCAGGTGAGGTGAGGGCGGGAGAGAGTGGCAGCCAGTGGCAGGCTGCCACTGCCTGCCACTGCCACTGCCACTCAGCATACCAACTTAGTGGTTCGTTATGGTGAACATGAATGCAGATACTTATATATAGTGTCTGTACATAGTGAATAAAAGCAAAAACAGTATTGTAGGAGGAGAATGTGGGTGAGTCAGGTGACTTGAGGGAGGGAGTGAGTGGCTGGCTGGTACACGGCGGTCACTCCTCGTTACTTTTAGACTCATAATAGCAACTTAGTGGTTCGTTATGGTGAACAAAACATGCAGATACTTATATATAACCTGTGTATATAGTGTAATAACCGACAAAGTATTTGTTCACTGATTGATGAACATAATGGAATCAACAATATGCACACCATATTTTTGAGTACAGCGATGATTCACTCATTTTATTATATAAATATATCAAACTACACACAATTGAATAATATTACAGCAAAAAAACTATGAAAAATCAATCAGAGACATTGAAATAATTAGGTAATTATCTCTTTGTGGCAACTCCGGCCTGACAGCTGGCGATCAACAGACCGCCTCGGACACACGCTCAGTCAGCCCCTGTTTTTTGCCAGACTTCCCTGCCCTATAGTGGGCAATATATGCCACTTATGATTTTTTTTATTATTTTTCCCACTGTTTTTGCTTTTATTCACTATATACAAACGCTATATATAAGTATCTACATTCGTGTTCACCATAACGAACCACTAAGTTGGTATGCTGAGTGGCAGGTGCAGTCGCAGCCAGTAGCAGCCCGCCACTGGCTGCCACTCCCTCCCTCCCTCACCTCACCTGACTTGCCACCATTCTCCACCCACCATACTGTTTTTGCTTTTATATACAGACGTTATATATAAGTATTTACATGTTTTGTTCACCATAACTGTACATCTAAGCTTGTATGGTGAGTAAAGGCACAAAGACATAGGACCTCACACAGTCAGCTGATGGCTGCCGCCCTCAAGGCCAGACGCACTAATATTTCTCCTCCAACAATACTGTTTGTGGTGTTATTACGCTATATACACACAGTAAATATAAATATCTACCTGTTTTAATAACCATACTTGTACAAGTAAACTGGTATGGTGCCCAAGGACCATTGTGGTAACCAGTAAACAACACCGTCGTCTACACGGTGGCGTTGTGCAGACGACGCCACCGCCCTCACCAAAATGGCGGCTCCCAACCTTCTCCTCTTGCTGTTTATACCCTCTATACACACGTTATATATAAGTATCTACATTTGTGTTCACCATAGCAAACCACTAAGCTGGTATGGTGAGTGCAGTCAATAAAAGGTGGCCACACACAGTCAGAAGACATCGCCACCATCCTCCCTATCACAGCATTATTCCTCACCTCCATGGCGCACAGCACTAAATATCACCCCAATCCTGGTATTATCAGAACCCTGGTAAGTTTCATCACAGTCAGGGGTCTTCTGTAATAATATCACCGCTACATAATAGCATGAACAAGTATATTATGCCATTTTTAGGCAATGCTGTGGTCACAAGCTGAACAGCAGTGCTGTTAGCTCATGCTGCGTGCGTCAGGCTTGGTTGCTCACTCAATACTGAGGCCCCTAACACCAGGGAGATTGGCCAACGATTTTTTTTTTAAATGGCGTCTGTTTACAAGAGCCCTGATGAAGGTGTGGTGAACCCCGTGTATCCGCGGGCCGTTTAAATCTTGCGTAGTACTTCAACACGTCATATGACGTGATGCGCAGTTGACTGGAACAACTTCCAACACGTCATATGACGTGATGCGCACTTTAAGGGTTAAAATGTTGGGAAAAACAAGTGTCTTTAACCCTTTAACTGCGCCGCCTCCAAATATGACACCCCTCTAGTGCGCAGGAAATAAATTCTCTTGAAAAAAATCTTTTGTTTTTTAAAGTTTCAAAAACCCTTCCTGTGGGAACCGACCTGTGAGATTTATATTTATTTAATTTATATGAATTTATATTTACGTTAATTTATATACTTCGATAGCAATTTGTATAATGATAAGTGGACTGTATTTCTGCAATAATCTCATAATCTCACAAATCGATCCTCTACACATTAGGGGGGGGTTATTAAATTAATATATATATGCAGCCAATCAAACTACAGAAATAACTACATACATTAAAGAGGTTCCTTATCTTATAGTACAGCAGGTTAGTCCACCAGGTATAACTAGGGTGTAGACACCAAATTATCCTCTTTGAGGTAGCTTCCATATCACCCAGTAACTGGTGCACAAATCTTGCATCCTCGTCTTGACCTGTCAAAAGTGCGCTAGCTGTGAAGCCAGATACCTATATATGACAAGTATATCAGAGAAAACAGTACATGGAACATGAAGACCTGGCTTAATTACCTTTAGTTTGAGGCTTCCATGTGATCTAACCGGGTCACCCTATATAATGACATTAATGGCCACTAATGATAAATAATGGGTTTCGGAAAGAACACTTAACTTGATTTGTTGACAGCGTGTTGACAGATGGTACACCTTTGGTATCCATAACACTACGTCCAAGTAAAATTAACAGGAGCCGAATTTGCTCCCGTGTGAGCCTCTGGTCTCGTATAACAATGGCTGCCCTCCTTCCCCACTCTGACGCCTGGCCTACTTTGTCCAGATTTCAGAAAGTGATAGAAGGGTCACATTTACTCTACTTTAATATTGATAATTAAGTTAATTTATATAAGATGTTTTTATGATGGTAAAGTCCAAAGACTAATGTATTTAAGAACAATTCCCAGCAGAATAGCTGGTGAATTATAATAGTATGTGGTGATGATATCCCGTTTTCTATAGACGGTAATTCCACTACAAGTTACGTTTTCTATGGTTAACTTGTTTATACAACACAGCTATTATCTGTATGATTATTAAATGGTGTCGGATTTTCCGACATAATTCCCCAGGGGGCTGCTCACGGGTCGAAGTCCTCTTTAGAACAGACGAACACCGATACTCCTCCTTCGAATTATTACATTAATTTGATGTTAGTAGTTAGTAATCACACATTTGTGCGTCTGTTCGTACAGGACGGATGTCCCGTACTAGAGTTGCAGGGGTTAGAAGTCTAATGCGATTTCATTTCCCTGTCAACTCTTGAAAGGCTAATATTCAAGCCTAATTACTTATTATTTAACCCAGAAGACTGAATGTGATCAAGTACTACAGTCAAGTATGATTCAGGGACTGCAATGAGATCAGTGACATTAGATATAACTTGAAGTTTCTTCAGGTAACTGGTCACTGATATATAAACACTGAGGCCCATGGAATACATCTTGATTAAATAATAAATGTATCAAATCAGTCATCAAATTTATTAGGGTTTAATTTAGTTAATTGATTCAGAAGATTGAATAGCTCATCATTAAAGTAAAGTATGGTTCTGAGACTGCAGTGGGTTCAGTGACATTGGTCGCAGTGACTTGTAGCTGTTTTAGGCTACTGTTCACTGATTTGCCACTGAGGCCTCATGAACTCATCTCCAGCTTCAAATGATGATACTAACATCAACCTCTGTTACTATAGTCAGCTGTAATCTCCTTAGTATAATGCTACTGGAGAAATATAATCAGCTGACAAATTTAGATTTCTATTGGTATTGTTTATCTGCAGGCATAGGTCTCCTCAGGCTTGATACTGGGCCTGAGAGTAATTTACCTCCTGCAGAGTTTAACATGGTTATACCCTGATATTTAGTAGGGCTACCAATGAATTGATGGTAGTAGTCTGTCCCCACAAGGACAGCCATTTGGCATTTGATTTGCTCAAATTTACCTGCAGCTGCTTGATAATAGCTTTCCAGGTCAGCATAATCAACTTGAGATTGTTGTGACAAATCTTCACATTTCTTGATCTGTCTTGTTAAGTGGCCTTTAAGACCTGCAAGGGTTCTTTTCATTCTCCCTGCATTATCCATACTGGCTAGTTGGTGAAGCCTTGTGGGGCTTGTATTTGGGCTGCTCATAATACTGAACAAGCACTGATGGTAGCCTAGGGTAAATTCTGCACTCACTAGGCAATAATCCTACCTCTACTAGAGGTTAGCACTTAAAATTAATACACATTATATATATACAATCATACACACTAATGATTTGAGTGATAAACCAGTGTCACTGGAAGTACCTTTAGGTTAGCTCTTCTATATCACCCTAGGATGGTAGAGACACTAATTAATCACTCAAAGGTGTAATGATCATAAGTAAATTATTATATATACAACTCAACTCGAGTTGATAAAAATTACACCCAAAATAGGGTCTGGACCATTCATTAATGGTGTTAGGTTGATCAATATAGTACAACTGACTGTGGTAATAATGGGACTAGGATGAACGATAATAGTTCAACTAGTCAATGGTTAATATCCTACCCTGTTGTGGGTTGGCAATTAGTAAATATTATACTGTGATCACTAGTGCAATATATATTAAATAATTCTCTATTTTGGAGAAATAATATACACAATTATTGATAATAGCCTCTTAATTAGCCTCTATGAAACTTCTAATATTATCTAGAAGTATTAAATATTATTAGTGACCTCGCGAAATAAAGTCCACAAAATTCGTAGATAATCTCTCGCGAAATGTAACACCACGAAATCCGTGAACAATCTCGCGAAGACACAGTCACTAATTTGGCTGGATTCTATATTAGCGCTGTCATTTCACGAAATAACACGCCACCAAATATCTGTGGGTGTGCATGAAACCGCTGACGAAGCTGAACTGGGCTGAGGGAGGCTCCTGAGCTCCCTCGAGGCTACGCTGCCGTCTTGACTGCTGGCTTTGTTTAAATAACACTGCACTAGTATATTTAATGAATCCACTGGTTAACTGGTTCATCCGGTACTAAGATGACCAAATGTGGGTTCATAGGACCGAATATTCCGGTTCCGAAGGTCCAAATAATCCGTCATCCGGTTCGAAGATGACCAAATAATGTGGGAACCGACCTGTGAGATTTATATTTATTTAATTTATATGAATTTATATTTACGTTAATTTATATACTTCGATAGCAATTTGTATAATGATAAGTGGACTGTATTTCTGCAATAATCTCATAATCTCACAAATCGATCCTCTACACATTAGGGGGGGGGTTATTAAATTAATATATATATGCAGCCAATCAAACTACAGAAATAACTACATACATTAAAGAGGTTCCTTATCTTATAGTACAGCAGGTTAGTCCACCAGGTATAACTAGGGTGTAGACACCAAATTATCCTCTTTGAGGTAGCTTCCATATCACCCAGTAACTGGTGCACAAATCTTGCATCCTCGTCTTGACCTGTCAAAAGTGCGCTAGCTGTGAAGCCAGATACCTATATATGACAAGTATATCAGAGAAAACAGTACATGGAACATGAAGACCTGGCTTAATTACCTTTAGTTTGAGGCTTCCATGTGATCTAACCGGGTCACCCTATATAATGACATTAATGGCCACTAATGATAAATAATGGGTTTCGGAAAGAACACTTAACTTGATTTGTTGACAGCGTGTTGACAGATGGTACACCTTTGGTATCCATAACACTACGTCCAAGTAAAATTAACAGGAGCCGAATTTGCTCCCGTGTGAGCCTCTGGTCTCGTATAACAATGGCTGCCCTCCTTCCCCACTCTGACGCCTGGCCTACTTTGTCCAGATTTCAGAAAGTGATAGAAGGGTCACATTTACTCTACTTTAATATTGATAATTAAGTTAATTTATATAAGATGTTTTTATGATGGTAAAGTCCAAAGACTAATGTATTTAAGAACAATTCCCAGCAGAATAGCTGGTGAATTATAATAGTATGTGGTGATGATATCCCGTTTTCTATAGACGGTAATTCCACTACAAGTTACGTTTTCTATGGTTAACTTGTTTATACAACACAGCTATTATCTGTATGATTATTAAATGGTGTCGGATTTTCCGACACTTCCCTCAGTATGGGTATGTCAAAAAAAATTTGAAATTGTACTTACTTTAGCTGCTATGGGGTCTGTAAGTTGGCGCGTGACATCATCATTCCCCATTCGCCCGTGACGTACGTTCCCGGGGCCAGTAGGACGCCCGGGGCGGCGTGCGAGTTGCCGCGAATATATTTTTGTTAATTTTTTCCACACAGTTCCAAATACATTTTATTTGTTTTTACGTGCTAATCCTATATATAATGAACACGTACACTATATTATGGCAGTAAAACATCCGTACCGTCTGAGGACACTGTGTTACTTGCATGACACTTGTGTACACATATGTTACACATATTTACCATGTATCATGCTAATTTATGTATATATACAATCTATTTACAGTCTATACACTGTCACACACTATATACATTCACCATCAACACATTCAGAACACCGCGAGTGTGAGCTGTCACACCCAGCCAGCCCTCCCTCACTCCTCCAACATTGTATTCGCCAACATTGCTCCTCCCATCATACAGTTATTCACACCAATGTTTCATGTTCATTTATGTATATTTACAACATATGTACACACTATATGCATTTAGCATCAACACATTCAGAACACCGCGAGTGTGAGCAGCCACACCCAGACAGGCCCTCCCTCATTCCAACATCTTACTCGCGAACATTGCTCCTCCCACCACACTGTTATTGTTTTCAATAGAAAATAACAGAAAATAACATGATGTTTAACATGATGTGATAACATGAACATCAGAAAATAACATGATGTTTAACAGTGATAAATTCCAGGTACTCAGGTACGGTAAAAATGAGGACCTTAAACATAATACAGAGTACAAAACACAATCAAATGTACCCATAGTAGGAAAACAGCATGTAAAGGATTTGGGAACAATAATGTCTGACGACCTAACGTTTAAGAAGCATAACCAAGCGAACATTGCGACAGCCAGAAAAATGATAAGATGGATTACGAGAACTTTCAAATCCAGGGATCCCATCACAATGGTTGTACTCTTCAAGTCACTTGTGTTGTCCCGTCTTGAGTACTGCTCAGTACTCACTTCCCCCTTCAGAGCAGGAGAGATTGCTGAAATAGAGGGAATACAGAGAACATATACGGCACGCATAGACGCAATAAAGCACCTAAATTATTGGGATCGTCTCAAAGCCCTCCAAATGTACTCACTAGAAAGAAGGCGAGAGAGATATCAAATAATATACACCTGGAAGATACTGGAGGGCCAAGTACCAAATCTACACAGTAAAATAACAACGTACTGGAGTGAACGACATGGAAGAAAATGCAGAATAGAACCAGTGAAGAGCAGAGGTGCCATAGGCACAATCAGAGAACACTGTATAAACATCAGAGGACTATGGTTGTTCAACATCCTCCCAGCAAGCATAAGAAATATTGTCAGAACAACCGTGGACATCTTCAAGAGGAAACTAGATTTATTCCTCCAAGGAGTGCCGGACCAACCGGACTGTGGTGGGTATGTGGGCCTGCGGGCCGCTCCAAGCAACAGCCTAGTGGACCAAACTTTCACAAGTCAAGCCTGGCCTCGGGCCGGGCTTGGGGAGTAGAAGAACTCCCAGAACCCCATCAACCAGGGAGGGCTGCACGGACAATCAGCACGGCAGTAAAGTGTGATGTTTGCTTGTTTGCTTGTTTCCTTGGGATTGTAGGGAGTTTCTACCTCTCTGTTCGGTTTTCTTTTTAAGTTTTTTACCAAGTGGGGTTTGTTTTGTTATGCCTACCTTTCTGGGTGCCTAACCCTGGTCGATGGCAGATAAGGAAAACCCCAACCACAATGAGGTTTTCCAGGGCCATTGCTCTCTGAAACCTCTCTGAAGGAGCCAGGTTCTGGCGCTGGTCCCTGGTAGGTCTGAACTCCTTAGCTAATGTCCCGGTCTAATATAACATACATTAGCCCGATAAGCTCCATGGAGCCTCCGGGGCTCACACAGAAAATGGCTTTTCATTACATTTAACGCTGGTTATCTGTTTCAGTATGTCAAGCTAGAGCCAACAATACCTTTAAGAGGGGGAGCAAAAATCCCATATCATTCTCTGATGGGAAATATTGAGTTCAAAAATGTTTCATTTGCTTATCCTACAAGATCTGATCAGGTATGTTGAAAAAGTAGTCATCATTGACCTTTAAGAATTCTTAGGTTACTAGCTTTGATGTTTACTTTTTAGTATAATCATAAAGTAGAAATAACATTCAAAAGCAGTCAAGAATCACAATAACATGGCTGAAAATTTGACACCAACCCACAAATCTGAAAATAAATGAATTGACAATGTTTTGCTCCACCCTGGACCATTTTCAAGTCATGTAATATGGTGGTAATGTCCAGGACAGGCAAAAATGCCATCAGTTCTTTTATTTTCATATTTGTGGGTTGTGTCTGACATTCAGAAGACAGCTACATAATGTATTTATATTCACATCCTTTTTTCTATAAATTCATGATAAATTTTTGTAGCATCTGAAGAAAGGAGCAATATAGACTTATTGAACTGGTATATTGGATGAGGATATAATGATTTGGATCTCTACCAAAAATACTGTTCCTTATTTTTCAGCAGAATGAACCTTATGAAATATAATATAAAAATCTTAAAAACTTTGTATTTGCACATCACCAAACCTTCCAATGTTCAAGGAGGTGCTGCACAACTTCAGTCTACACATCCCAGCTGGTCGTGTTGTGGCATTGGTTGGTGTATCAGGGGGTGGCAAGTCTACTGTTGCTCAGTTGCTAGAAAGGTAAGTGAAAGTACAGTATATTCATATTGATAATTATACTGCATGATATATTTGAATCGTTTTCTGACCAGGCCCCCCCACATTATCTTGTCTTAGCTTATGGCACTGATGCTGCAGGAAGACAATATGTGGCTCTTGTGACAATCTGTGTCCATTGGCAGCAAGTGCCATGCCAAAGAACCTGCCATGCCTCCCCAAAGGGGCAAGGAGCATGTAAGGATCACAGATCCATTCACTATTAACCCTTTAACTGCGCGGCCTATAAATATGACATCCCCCCAGTGCGCAGGAAATGAAACCTTGGTAAAAAATTATTTTTTCTTCGGAAAATGTCAAAAACCCCTCCCTGTATATGGGTATAGCAACGCAAGTTCGAAATTGTAATTACTTTGGCTGCTATGGGGTCCGAAAGGTGGGCCGTGACGTCATAATTCCCCGTGCGCCAGAGCAGTATGCTCTCGGGGCCGGTGGGGTGCCCGGGGCGGGGCGTGCGAGTTGCCGCGAATATATTTTTGCACATTTTTTGCGCACTGTTCCAAATACATTTTAATTGTTTTTACATGCTAATCCTATGTATAATGAACACGTACACTATATTATGGCAGTAAAACATCCGTACTGTCCGAAAACACTGTGTTACGTGCATGACACTTGTGTACACATATGTTGCACATATTTACCATGTATCATGCTAATTTATGTATATATACAATCTATTTACAGACTATACACTGTCACACACTATATACATTCACCATCAACACATTCAGAACACCGCGAGTGAGAGCAGCCACACCCAGCCAGCCCTCCCTCACTCCTCCAACATTGTATTCACCAACATTACTCCTCCAAATCATACAGTTATTCACACCAATGTTTCATGTTCATTTATGTATATTTACAACATATGTACACACTCTACACTGTCACACACTATATACATTCACCATCAACACACTCAGAACACCGCGAGTGAGAGCAGCCACACCCAGCCAGCCCTCCTTCACTCCAACATCCTACTCGCCAACATTGCTCCTCCCACCATACTGTTATTGTATTTATTACACAATTTACACATGTTATATATACCTATCTACATGTTTTATTTACCAGAACTATGCAAGTAAGCCGGTATTGTGTCCAAACAGTACAGTGGCCACCATACACTGCATGACAAATCACACAGCAGACAGCAGACGATGCCACGATTACGACGTCACCTCCCTCACCAAAATAGCTCCTCACAACATACTCCTGATGCTGTTATTACACTATTCCACACACACTGTATATACCCATGTACATGTGTGTTCCCCATAGCGAAAAACGAAACTAGTATGGTGGGCAAATCAAGAGTTACTGCCACACAGTGAGGCTACCTCAATTCTCTCCCTTCCTCCCTCCCTCACCAAAATTCCTCCCTCCTACGCACAACGCTCATTATAACCACAATCCTGGTCACTAATATCTGTAAGTGAATAAGTGACCACAAGTTTATTTTGAAAAGGAACCTAAAAAGACGTTTGAAGGTTCCTACATTGACGATATAATGCTGTGGCTAGCGCTGTGAACATCGTGAACAGCATTGAATCACTGATATTTGAACATTGTACCTAGTCATTATCACACTCGGGCTCTTCTATAATACTATCATGGCTAAATAAAACAGATTATATATATATTGACAATATTAGGAGATGCTGTGGTCACACGCTGAACAGCAGTGCTGTGTGCTCATGCTGCGAGCGCCAGCCTTGGTTGCTCACTCACTACTGTACTGAGGCTCTGGCACCCGGCAATGTGGACCATGATTTTTTTTAAAGATGGCGTCTGTTTACAAGAGCCCTGAGGAAGCTGATGTGAACCCCATGTAGCTGCGGGAGTTTTGAATGGAACGTGAAAAATAAAAACACCCAGAGGCGCGTTGCACACCTGAAGCCTGGGCCTGCAGGCGCGTTGCGCAGTTAAAGGGTTAAGGTAAATTCCCTACAACAATGAAAGGTGCCACAACACTTGACAACACTGCAAGAAATATACCAAACAAATTCTGAAATTTCCAAACTACAATGGTAACTCAGTTTTCGTATTTAATCCATTCCCAGAGATGATACGAAAATCGAAAATACGAAAACCGAAACGAATTATCCCATAAGAAATTATGTAAATTGAATTAATCTGGTCCACACCCCCCAAAAATATTAACTAAAAAATGAATTTTATACAGAAAACTACTCATAGGTACCTTACCTTTATGGAGGACTCTTGTTGGTGTATGGAAGATAGTGAGGAGGAGGGAAGAAGTGTTAGTGTTTGGAAGGGGAGTCCCCCTCCATTATAATATCAGGCATTGATGACATTTTTGGGGGTTTCTCTTTTATGTTATGCAAGCATACCATTAGGACCTAGTTGTGGCTCACTGCTTGCTTGTCTTACTAAATATCTGTCTATAGACCCTTGTTTTTCTCTGTGTTTTAACACTTGTCTGTAGCAAGACATCACATTGTTACACTATGGATTACCTCTTGTTTTTCCTCTATTGTCATCCTTACAACTATTTTCTTAGATTGATCTTTACCACTGACTTTCATAGAACCCATGGTATGATATATAATAAGAACTTTTATGTTCAGAAACCAGAAAAAGCACAAAAACAATTAAATTCTTAACAAAGAATTCAAGCTCGGTTATTACTAGGTGGGAGACACTGGTAAACTAAAGCGAGCCATGTGGTCGGTTGGCCCGTATGTGTATCAACAAACTCCGAACACCGAGGCAAACAACGAGTACTGAATAAAATTATTAGAAGAAATTGAGTATGAGTACCGAAAAATATGAAAACAGGGGCATACGATAACTGAGGTTTCATTTACTATCAAATGACTACTCGCCCACCACCTCACTCTTCATCACCAGGTGATGAGGAGTGAGGTGGTGCTTGCTACACTCAAACTTAGTGTTCAACATGTTGCTCCTACCTAGGTCATTAAAATAAGTGGGTTAGTCTTCCTTTTGGACTTCAGTCTAAGCATTAGTGGTACATGCTACAGGATTAATTAACATTTCACAAGCATGATTGCTGATCTCGTTGAGTATCTCTTGATATTTGCACCTTTCTAGGGGGAGCCCATTGTGGCTCCCCTGATGCTACTTTCGCAGATAGTGAGCCATACTGCTGGGTCCCATCAGTTGCAGACTTCTCTTGGCCTACCAGGAACCATGACCCAAAGCCTGGCCTTCCTCATAGAGGTGCAGGGAGTGGTGGCACTTACCATAAAATTTATATTAATTTATTCATGTCTGCCACCACCAGGGAAGCACCCAGAAAGCCAGTGAAACAAACCAAATCACTGGTGGCTTCAAACGAGATCAGAGCCTCGACATTCACTAAAGAACTCGCCAAACTTTGTATTCCAACGATAACAATTTTATGAAACTAGCACTGGCTCATTTGCTCCACCTCCCTCACTCATTTGGAAGGGAGGTGGGAGGCATGCTGCAGTCAACCAGCTGCTCTACCCTCAGTTCTATTCTAATAGTGGTGTGGGTCTGGTCCCCTCTTTGTCTCTCTAGCTCCAGTGTTCTGTTTGCAGCTAAGTGGTGGTTTATGCTTTTGTGGCTGTTCCTTTGCACTTTGGTGTAGCATGAGCCAGGAGTTAAGAGTGCTTGGAACTGCATGTGCTCAAGATTATCTTCACTGTGCACTCCACAGTACTGCCCTTCCACTGCCAAGATTATTTTCCCTGGAGTGCTTGGGAGTCGCTCCCTTAGGGGTCCTCCTTCCTTGTGGTGGCCCTCGCTCTGGGTGAGTCAGGTGTCTTTGACTTTGTCTTTTCTTGGGTAGGGAGTGACATTGGCTGTTGGGATGCACTGTGGTTTGCACGCTTTACCGAGCACACTGAGGTCGGCCTTCACAGCCGAGTTGGACTCGCTTTGTTGGCCTACTTGTATTCTGCTGTTCTCCCATTGATGCGATACTTGGAAGGACCAGCATAGCATTCCCAGTACCGGTGATTCCTGTTGGAGTTGATTCCCCCCCCCCCCCCCAGGCTCTAAAAATCTGCTTGGGTTCAGAGGTCCTCTGGGTATTCCCCCCCCCCCCCGCCCACCCCTCTGAACCAGCTCTCGCTTCATGAAAGTTGAGGGTTGTGCATTTTCAGTGCCACTTGGCGACATTCGGTCCATCTGCTTCTGCTTTCTGCCTGTTGGGTCAGTGACACCGTCGACCCTGAGTCATGAGGGGTTTACTGCTGTCATGTTGCTCTCCTTTCAGCCCTCCTGATGTGTGGGCTTCTCAGGCAGTGACTGCTATGCATGTTTGGTTTTCTGGATTGCAGTGATTTCAGTTAGCCTAGTTGGATGCCCTGGAGCAGCCCTAGTTAATGTTTAGGGCCCCAGATTTGGAGGTGTTGAGTACCTCGACCTTGGTTCTGTTCACACCTTCTATTTTTCACCTTGAGGTGTGGTTCGCCTTCATGACCAAATCACACACAAAATATGAAGAGACGACAACATTTCGGTCTGTCCTGGACCATTATCCAGTTGATTGTAGAAATGAGATAATAATCAACTTGATAATGGTCTAGGATGGACCGAAATGTTGTCATCTCTTCATCTTCTGGTATGTGATTTGGTCATCATATCTTCAGCAAAGTTATTTTGACTCATCATCTGCACACGGTTCGCCTTTCTTTCACCCTCTTTCCCTGTTGGGTTGCTTGGTTCTTGGGACTTTGCTCTCTGTGCCAGTCATGTTCAAAGGGTGTCCAACGTCCTCACCAATAATCTGTCCTGGTTCCATCCCATCTCCAAGGAATGAACCATTGGGCCACCTCCTTCCTGTGCTTTTGTCAGATGTTCGAGTGCCCAATCTCAGCACCTTCCTTGAACAAGGGGCCATTCCCTAATTGTGAGGCCCTCACTTTAGAGGTCTTTTGGCTGAATTGGTTAAGGTAGGGGGGTTCCTTCCACCAAACACACGATGAAACTGCTATGTATGTTGCTAGGACACTCACATAAGTTGTAATACCTTCTAACAAGTTGTAACAACTATCTAATAAGTTGTAACAACTATCTAACAAGTTGTAACAACTAACATATTGTAAAAAATTTCTAACACATCATACAAACTCTATAACAAGATGTAACAACTTTACAACAAGTTGTAACAACTTTATAACAAGTTGTAACAAGGTAACAATAGGAACTGTTTCATTGTGTGTTTGCAGGGCTATATCTCTTTTGCCCAGTCTGGCTGTTCCACCAGGTCCTGCTGTATTTGGAGTCCTACAGACAAAGAGTGATCCTTCTGGCTCTTTAGTGGTAGGCCTAACCTTAGTTTCAGGCGCTGCTTGCTTTGTGTCCAAACCTGGGGTTTTTCATGGCTCCACCTCTATTGGAGGGCTGGCCTGGTTGATGTACTTTTCTGGTTTGATCTCCACTCTATGCATCTGGCATTTTTATGTGTATTTCTCACCATCTCTATGGTGATTAGGTGGCTTTGTCGAATGTGTCCTCCTTGAGGCAGCAGTATGGGGTTTCATGACAGTCATTCATCACTTCCTTTCTCCTCTTCTCTATTGTTTTTTTTTTGTCTCACCTTGTATTGTGTGATATTGGCTGAACTGCTGCAGCTTGCATTCAGGGTCAATAATACATCGGTACAGTACCGTCATTTATGATCGTAATCCATTCCCAGAGACACGTCGTCAACCAAAAATTTGGCAACCAAAACAAATTTTCCCATCAGAAATAATGTAAATTGAATTAATCCATTCCACACCCCAAAAAATATTAACATAAAAATACATTTTATACTGAATAACATTCATTTTATACTAGCTACAATACAGCATATATATCTTACCTTGAATGAGTACTCTTGTTGGTGTATGGAAGATGATGAAGTTGGAGGGGAGGAGAACAGGTATTACTGTTTGGAAGGGGAGTCCCCTTCTATTATAACATTAGGCAGTGATGACTTCTCTGGGATACTCTCTCTCCTATGTTTGCAGGCATACCACTAGAACCTGGTTGTAGCTCACTGCTTGCTTGTCTTACTAAGAATAAGAATCTGCCTATAAACACTTGTTTTTCCCTACATTTTAACACTTGTCTGTAGTGAGACATCACATTGTCTCCCTATGCATGATCTCTTGTTTTTTCTCTATTGTCATCCTCACAACTATTTTCTTAGGTTGAACTTTACCACTGTCTGTCTTGGGACCCATGGCATGAAATATAATAAAAACTTTTATGTTAAAATAGGAAAAAAAACCAGCATTGAATGTAATAAAATGCCATTTTCTGGGTGAGCCCCAGAAGCTCCATGGAGCTTATTGGGCTAATGTATGTTATATTAGACCGGAACATTAGTTATGGAGTTCAGACCTACCAGGGACCAGCGCCAGAACCTGGCCCCTTCAGAGAGGTTTCAGGGAGCAATGGCCCTGGAAAACCCCCTTGTTGTTCGGGGTTTTCCTTATCTGCCATCGACCGGGGTTAGGCACCCAGAAAGGTAGGCATAACAAAACAAACCCCACATGGTAAGAAACTAAAACAAAAAACCAAACAGAGAGGTAGAAACTCTCTACAATCCTATGGAAACAAGCAAACATCACACTTTACTGCCGCACCGACTGTCCGCGCAGCCCTCCCTGCCCCGAAAGGGGGAGAGGGGGGCCGGACATCACCATGTCAGCTGCCTAGCACCAGTTCGGAAGCTAAGCTTCAACCAACGTGAAAAAACGCCGACCGGTGGGAGGGAGGGTTGCCAGGGAGCCTCCGGTTCTCACCCTGACCCTGTGGGGAGCCCCTACGGCTAACTGGATCTTCATACCCAAAGAGAAGGAACCCAGGAGGCAGGCCCCACAAACTCTGCAACGCGAAGTCGAGACAACAGGCAGCAACTTACAACCCAAAGCAACACAAGAATGCACGGGAGCAGAAACGTTCACAAATGAACAGGCAGCCAGAAACCTGTGCGACCCCCAAATCCTCACGCCTGAATTGAGCCCAAGACGTCACCGAACACGGCAGCAAAAGCTGCAAACATATTTGTAATAATATCTTTTGTAATAATACACTATTTGTAATAATATCTTTCATAAATAGCCACAAAACATTTAATATTTATTTAAAAAAAATGTGTCTGGAAGTTAAATCAACTCCACAGGACAATAATTTTGTTATATAGATACTAACGTTATTCGTTTGTATGCGTTCGCTACTTAAACTACTCATGTCCTTTTCGTTCATAGAACACAGAACCCTACATGCTCTCTAATATATTACTTAATTAATAGACTCACAAATAAAACTTTTATATGTATATTTTATCAGAAAGGCAGAGATAAAATAATTTTTGTGAATCCATCACAGACATTATATCTTATTAGACAGGAAAGATATTCATATTTTAAATAACGTTTCTTGGCCAACACTCTCCCTATCAATGGGAACTATGACCTTTCAAAGATCAATGTTAATTTAATCTAGATACTGTAATAAATGAAGTTTTCTATATCATAATAAAGATAGAAATATGAGCTGTATGTTAGTACTTTTGCATAAAAATAACTGAAGTTAAAGTGAAGATATATGCCTTTTTATAGTTATGTGATGGCTGCCTCAGGGAGTGTGAAGGCCTACAAACAAGCCTATCAATTGTATAATTCATTTCCATATGTGCAAAGTAACATTAAAGGTCTATATGTCAGCATAAACACAGATGTAGACGATAATATGTCTTGAGATGATTTTGAGGCTTTTAGTGTCCCCGTGGCCCGGTCCTCAACCAGGCCTCCAACCCCCAGGAAGCAGACCGTGACAGCTGACTAACACCCAGGTACCTATTTTACTGCTAGGTAACAGGGGCATAGGGTGAAAGAAACTCTGCCCATTGTTTCTCGCCGGCGCCTGGGATCGAACCCAGGACCACAGGATCACAAGTCCAGCGTGCTGTCCGCTCAGATGACCGGCTTCCCTACTATGACTATGATAGAAATATGACTACATTTCAAGGAAAATATATCTTAAATGAAAGCCAAGATATGGTTAACCCTTGTGATGCTCAGGGCTAATTAGCCTTTGTCAGCCACAGGCACATAGGAAAAAAAAAAAAATTCTTCCTAACCTGTTAAGTTGTGTTCCCTGACCACGAGAAAAAAAAATTAATTGTACTTACCGGTGACGTAATTGAGCCGACAATATGGACGATGACGTCACACCCTGCATGATCGCTCATGCACGGTGCGTCACGGAGGCGTCGCACGCAGTCTTCAAGTAGCCAGAGTTGCCACGAATTTATATTCGCGGCATTATTTACAGTGTCTAGGCATATTTTATCGGTAATATATTGTTCACTAATTGTGTTGCATATAATGTTACATCCTTGTCAATGGCAATAAATGTTGCATACATCGAGAATACACATGCGCACACAAATGTTCTCCATTACGCTGATATATTATGTATTCACATTGTTCATTATTATATTTGCACACATGCACGCACTATTTACAGGTTTTTCCACTAATATTGCACATGTAGAAGTCTTGGAGAGAGAGTAGTAGTCGCTGAAGCAGTCGACAGCACACAATGGGACTGCACACGCTTCACACCATGTTTGCACCTGTTTTCGTTTCTGATCTCTCCTATTTGTTGATCTACAAACCAAGCAATCACGTTGTCCTATTGCACGCTTTCCAGCTGGTGGCAAATGTTTTAGTCTGTGTGCTTGAAAGCCCTCAATGTGAGCATGCCTGGGTGTAGCAGCATGCTGCAACACTGGGTTCATGATGGGTCTTTGTATGCCAGGAACACCTTTGCCAAACTTTGCTAATAGCTGTGTTGCAAATGTAAAAGCAAACGAATGGAAACTGGGTTTACGTCCAGTTTTCACCAGATACATATTGTAGCAGTTCAGCATGCTCATGTCAACAAGATGAAAAAACACTTTTTTTGTCCACTTCAATGTTTTCTGCACACACTCAACAGTGCCTACCATCATGTCAGATTCATCAACCAAACACATGTTGATATTATAGTCAAGAACACAATCTGGCTTATATAATATATCTTGCATTACTCGGTTCACCTTGCCACTGTTCACCATTGTACCATCATGAACGGTTGTCAGCAAGTTCACTTCTCTCTTGTCTTTCCACCTAACTGAGAGTATTTGATTACATTTTCTTAGCTCGCTGTCACCAACTTCAAGTTTATTTTCAAACACTGGTATTTCCCTTCTTCTTGGCTTTACTGTACCAACCAATCCAGTTCTATTTTCAACCAAGAACCTAGCCACCAAAGGACTTGTATAGTAGTTATCCGTGTACAAAATATGGCCCTTGTTCATCCATGGTGCCATCAGTGACTTCACCACACTACCTGAGAAACTATGTTGGTCGTTTCTGGGAATGTCCACATCGCTAGCAGAATACAGAATCATGTGTAACATGTATCCTGTTTCACAGTCACAAAGAACAAAGAATTTCAATCCAAATCTGTTTCGTTTGAAGGGAATATACTGCTTAAAGGCAACACGTCCTTTGAAAAGCACAAGGGATTCGTCAATCACCAGCTTCTGTGCTGGTATGTTGTTACGAACCCGAATCCAGCGTCCGGGCCTGGAGCAGTGACGACCACGCCATCTGTGGGTCAGCTCCCGAAACCCCCTCCAAATGGACGACGACACCTGGCAAGGACGAGGTGTACTGGCCACAAGGGCCAGTTTCCAGTCCTGTTCAGCTCACCCCGCAGCCGCCGCTGACCTCTGGTGAGGTGGTGCTCAGACGACAACGCCATCTATGGAGTGGATATGTCGGGCGTTTGTGTCTGAGCCTGTAAGTGAGGTGCTTTAGTGTGTCCCTGTTATTGATGACGTGTCTGCTTACAGAGTCGACCTGAGACTGCTGTAAGGGAAGTTGAGTCAGTCTACCCAAGGAAGCCGTCCCCATACCAAGTGCTTTGCTGCAGCAGCTGTGAGTCGCCTCCCGGATGAACACTGTGGTGTTACCCTGCCTGTGAAGCGGCAGTTGAGGATTGTCATACCCGGGACCGACTGCTGGAGACGATTAACCACTGGGGTTTTGTGGACAGGAGAGTGATCTGTGGTATCACCCGAGGCTCCTGACTAGGGCGTTACCTTAGTATCGCTCGTGGAGTGGCCTGACCAGCGTTGCTGATCCGGAACCTGCCAGCTGTTCTGCTGGACTTGTGGTTGCCCCAGTTCCACTGGGGCACCTCCACGGCGGTGCCCCAGTGGAACTGTGTTTTGGCTGGCCTGTGGCCGGGGTAGACTCAGCTTTTTGAAGGATTCGTCGTGAGGCCACGAGAGCACCGAGAACTTGGCATCGAAAGGATCCAGAGTCTTCAGAAGAAGACGACAGTGGAAATAAGTGTTAATACCCCTCCCCCTGTGTAACCTTTTATATATTATTTATTGGTGGTGGTCATTATATTATATTAAGTTTTTGCCTTTCTTTCCCTTCCCCTTTTATTTTACTTGCGTTACGGATCTCATCCCTTGAAAGCCACTACTGGCTTGGGGCCGGATACCCTTCCTCTAACAACATCAGAGTAAGAACCCAGTTGGGGCCCGAGAGGGCCGTAACATAATTGGCATCCCCAGCGGGATCCGTCCCCTTGTTAAGTATGTTTGACAGGGGTGGTGAAGTGGCGTAATCCCTGTAAATAACTCCCCCTGTGTGTGACGATTGGGACGTTATACGTCCTGTGCGGTGCTCAGAGTGACTAAGTGCGATATTGTGCAGTGCGGTGCTCGCTGTGATTAAGCGATTAAGTGCAATATTGTGTAGTGCGGTGCTCGGCGTGATTCAGTGCAATATTGTAAAGCGAAGTGTTCGCTGGGATTCAGTGCAATATTGTGTAGTGCGGTGCCCGAAGTAATTACGTGCAATATTGGCAAGTGAGGCGCCAGGTGCGATAAAGTGCAATATTGACGTAGAACAGTGCTCGGTGCGTTAAGTGCTAACGTGTAAGCGGTGTGTTAAGTGCTAAGTGTTCCATCTGCGACAATGGCAGAAAAAGCTACCATCGATGATCTGGACGATGTTCAGGCTTTTCTGAACAGAGAGGACTGTCTTGCCAGATTAAAATATCTGAGCAAACCGGAACTTGTACTAGTGAGCGCCTACCTGGAGATCAAGATCCGTGCCAGTGATTCCCGTGTGGAGATCTTGTCCAAGGTTCACCGGCATTTGAAGGCAGAGGAGAAACAGGAAGGCGAGACACCTAGTATAAAGGAAGGTGAGGAAATAGCTTCCACTGAAAAGGAAGGTAAGAGCAGTGATATCGAAAGTGATGAGAGTGAACTAAATATAAGTGTGCTTACGGTGAAAATGCGTGAACTAGAGATCCATCGAGAAATAGAATGGAAAAAGCTAGAAATCGCTAAAGAGAGAGAAGATAAAAAATTAGAAATGGAAAGAGAGCGATTAGGAAAAGAACTAGAGATACGACGTTTAGAATTAGAACGAGAAAGAGAAGAGCGAGAGCGAGAAAAAGAAAGAGAAGAACGAGAAAAAGAACGAGAAAGAGAAAGAGAAGATCGAGAAAAAGAACGAGAAAGAGAAGAGAGACGAGAGAGAGAGAAGAACGAGACAGGCAAGAACGACGAGACAGAGAGGAAAGAGAGAGACAACATGAACTAGAAGTATTGCGGTTAGGTGGTCGGAGGCAAAGAACGGACACCAGTAGTTTCGATCCAGTAAGGAACATCAAAATGGTCCCAAAATTCAACGAGAAGGAAGTTTCAAAGTTCTTCGCAGCCTTCGAGAAAGTCGCTGCCTCTTTGGAGTGGCCAAGGGAGAATTGGGCCATCATGATGTCAGTCTTGACTGGGAAGGCCCAAGTCGCCTACTCCACGTTGTCCCTTGACGACTCTGGCGATTATGACCAGGTGAAGAAAGTGGTGCTCATGGCTTACCAGTTGGTACCTGAGGCTTACAGGCAGAAGTTCAGGAACCTGAAGAAGACCTCAGAGCACACTTTCACCGAATTCGCCACAATCAAGGAGTGACTTTTTCAGGAATGGTGTGCCTCTCGGTAGGTGGAGACCAAAGAAGACCTCGAGCAGCTCATACTGCTAGAGGACTTCAAAGATTGTTTATCTGGAGACCTGAAGACGTACTTAGAGGAACAGCAGGTAGAGACCTTGAGTGCGGCAGCCACTATGGCTGAGGAATACATCCTGACTCATAGGCCGTCTGCTAAGTACGTCCCGAGGAATTACCAGCGCCGGTTTGACAAACCTCATGACGAAGAGGAGACCCCCGTCCCACGAAGCGCTAAGAAGACGCCCCCAAGTAGCCCTCGAAGGACGAGTCCTAGCAGTCCGAAACACCGGAGTCCGAGGAGGAATGTGGTGAGCTGGACTTGTGGGCAGAAAGGGCATGTAGCTGCTATGTGCCGAGGCAGAAGAGGTGGCGGCGCACGTAGGGAGGTGATGATGATGAGCTGTGTAACACCACCAGCAGGAAGCCAGTCGGCGACTACTCAGGAAGAATCCAGATTGTTTTCCCCTCACATTTCAAGCGGGTATGTATCGAGTGATCATACTGGTAGAGCAGTTGTAGTGCTCAGAGATAGTGGAGCAGCCCAGTCCCTGATCGTGAAAAACTCGTTACCCGAGGGAGTGAGTGTGGTTGGGAGACCAAAGGTTATCCTGGTTGGGTTTCCTAGAACACAGTACATCGCCCCCTTAGTGCCGGTACATCTCGACTCGCCTTATTTCAGCGGCACATGTGCATTGGCAGTAGTCGATACCCTCCCTGTAGCTGGGATTGACGTGGTACTAGCCAACGACTTGGTATCGGATTGGAGCACCAATCATCCCAAGATCGCGGACGAGTCTGCCGGCACAGCAAGGTCTGAGGTAACGGTAGGCAGTGGTGATATCCAGGTAAATACAGACCCGGATTTAAACATGTTTAATTTGTCCTCTCACCCGCAGATCGACAGTATTCTAGCAGAGTCTCCTGATTCTTCTCCCGACGGGGAACATGCGGTTACGATGACAGAGGTAACTGAGCATGAAGAGAGGTCTTGTGTGCAAGCACCCATGGATACCAACGAGTCTGGAGCGAAGGCAGATGAGTACTTGCGGTATGGCAAGGTACAGCGCTCATTGAACCAGCCAGAGATTCCCCAGACGTCGGAGGTATGTGAGGTATGTGCGAAGGTTCTAGAGCCCTCTTCGGTCCAAACCAGGCTAATGGATATAGCCGGCTATGGACATGACAAGCTCATGAAACTTGTACCTAAGCTAACCAAATGTTTCCTAGCGGTATTTTTTGTTCTCGTGTGGGTTCTCAGTAAGGACCAGTGTACGACCCGACAGATGATGGCTCCCTTGAACATCGCGAAGAGATCCCAGGGATTGGAGATTTGTACTGCAAGTGTTGCAGTCAAAGAAGGGACCTGGAAGGTAATGGTAGATACAGGAGGTACGACAGATGATAAAATGAGTGACTGTTTCCGACAGGTTGACACCCCCCGCGTGATAGCTGAGCCTAAATGCAGCGTTATACGGAACGTTGGTCGACCGGACGGTGACAGAGCGAAAGCCATCTTCGGTGTGCAAGCAGCCCTGTTGGAACTAGGTGTGAGCCTAGTAGAGGCGTATGCAGTAAGTATTGACTTGCCCACTGTCGCTGTCACTCTGAATTATCAGCCCCCTGTATTCCAGGTTCCCGTCTCCCTGAAGGACTACCGGACCGGCACCAGAAATGCCGTCGGTGACCAGCCATCATCGGTGCCTCGACACAGGGAAGTGTCGAGTCGCCCCAGATCGTGTCTATACCGACCCTTACACGAGAGATGTGAAATTATGCCCCTGCTTGACATTGCAGTGGAGATGTGGACAATTACATCAGGCAGGTCATTGCCTTCTATCTTCAAGTTCCCTTTGTGCGAGAGTTGCCCAGTAGAACAGTTCTGTGGACAAGACAGCCTCATCACTCCAGTTCATAGTGTACGTGAGTCTGTGTGGAGTTGTATCCACATACTAATTTGGTTTGTGTTTCTCTTTCTAGAAACCCAAACCAAATTCTTTTTGGTGGGGAGGTGTTACGAACCCGAATCCAGCGTCCGGGCCTGGAGCAGTGACGACCACGCCATCTGTGGGTCAGCTCCCGAAACCCCCTCCAAATGGACGACGACACCTGGCAAGGACGAGGTGTACTGGCCACAAGGGTCAGTTTCCAGTCCTGTTCAGCTCACCCCGCAGCCGCCGCTGACCTCTGGTGAGGTGGTGCTCAGACGACAACGCCATCTATGGAGTGGATATGTCGGGCGTTTGTGTCTGAGCCTGTAAGTGAGGTGCTTTAGTGTGTCCCTGTTATTGATGACGTATCTGCTTACAGAGTCGACCTGGGACTGCTGTAAGGGAAGTTGAGTCAGTCTACCCAAGGCAGCCGTCCCCATACCAAGTGCTTTGCTGCAGCAGCTGTGAGTCGCCTCCCAGATGAACACTGTGGTGTTACCCTGCCTGTGAAGCGGCAGTTGAGGATTGTCATACCCGGGACCGACTGCTGGAGACGATTAACCACTGGGGTTTTGTGGACAGGAGAGTGATCTGTGGTATCACCCGAGGCTCCTGACTAGGGCGTTACCCTAGTATCGCTCGTGGAGTGGCCTGACCAGCGTTGCTGATCCGGAACCTGCCAGCTGTTCTGCTGGACTTGTGGTTGACGGCCTCCACGGCGGTGCCCCAGTGGAACTGTGTTTTGGCTGGCCTGTGGCCGGGGTAGACTCAGCTTTTTGAAGGATTCATCATGAGGCCACGAGAGCACCGAGAACTTGGCATCGAAAGGATCCAGAGTCTTCAGAAGAAGACGACAGTGTAAATAAGTGTTAATACCCCTCCCCCTGTGTAACCTTTTATATATTATTTATTGGTGGTGGTCATTATATTATATTAAGTTTTTGCCTTTCTTTCCCTTCCCCTTTTATTTTACTTGCATTACGGATCTCATCCCTTGAAAGCCACTACTGGCTTGGGGCCGGATACCCTTCCTCTAACAACATCAGAGTAAGAACCCAGTTGCGGCCCGAGAGGGCCGTAACATATGTAAAAATCTCTGAACTTTCCAATCACTTCATTCATATAGTGCCTCACTCGCCAAAGTCTATCATCCTCTGTCCGGTCTTCATTACTTGCAAAATGAAGACACCTGAGGAATATCTGAAACCTGTCTCGGGACATATATTTTCCGAAGAAAGGTGTTGGAATAGTATAGTCTCTGCTCCAATAATCTGTGATAGCGTGTTTGACACAATGCCTCATCAACATACATATTGGTAAAAGTACATACATTTCACCTACAGTGATGTTTTTCCAACGTTGCAATCGTGAAAATTCTGTTAACTCTTCCAATGAGATGAGCTGCACGAAGGTTCGTTTGGTGTACAATATATTCCATGAGCGGCTCATCATAGAATGCTGTAAAATATTCCATTTCACTCATGTCCTCACCATTATCCGGGAAAAGGTCTGTAATCCCAATGTCTTTATTGTCAAAGGCAGGAATCAGAGGAATAAAATCATCACCATCACTCCACACAAGTACACCTGGTGCCTTGCGAGACGCAACAGGGGCACGACGGCGAGGAAGCGATGCACATCGTGGACCGGGAGCTATGCAAAGTACGGCCGCTACATGCACGTGAGGTGAAAGCACGTGAACATGAGGGTCTTGGTTTCTCTTGTGGTGCCATGCGGTGCCACTTGGCTGGGCGAGATGCTGCTGACGCGACAAATTCTCGCCTGGTAACACCACTGGTACTAGCAACAGGCTAGTACCAGTGTAACTACTAACTAACAGGCTAACACAATGCTCTGAATCCACTTCACTAAAGCCAGAAAATGAGTTACCTTCGTCTGACTCGTCGCCTAAAATATCCTCATACTCTAAATAAGCAGAGGAACTGTGTGGTCGTGAGTGAATTGGAGTAGACACTGGGCGAGGAGGCATGGGTGAGCGTGTAGGCCTCGTTATGGGAGGCGGCTGTGTTTCATTTTCACTGCCTGTGCTACTATCATCGGTCAATTGTGTGTAGTCCTTATCAGTGTCAGAGTCATCAAAATCACTTTCCTCACCATCAGAAAATAATTCACTAGTTATTTGCTCTTGGGTAAGTGTTTGCATGAATCGTGCCCGGGAGGCGTTCGGCTGTGTGCTCGCCACAGTGACCGCTGGTAAACTGAGGCCTCCCACGCGTTAGTGGTGTGAGCTGGATTTTTTTTACAAAATGGCGGCTGCTTACTATAGCACTTGGGCAGCATATGGGGCCCCCCTCTACCCCATTGGCCATTCAAATCTTGTGAGGTACTCCATCGCATCATATGACGCGATGCGCAATTTATTGCAAGTTACTCAACCCTTCATATGACGCAATGCGCAATTTAAGGAATAAATAAATAGCCAATACCACACCATCGCCGGTGTCTGGACAAATGAAAACTTCCAATGCATCAGTGTCCTGCCAGGCAGGCAATACAGACTTCACAATTCCAAAAAATTATGTAATTCATAGATATAAACTGAAAACAAATATAAACTTTATTTTCAAGTGTTTATTATAACAATATCTCAACTATAAGAACTAAGATATAGTTTGGATTTAACAATTTCCTATAAAGTTGCAATGCTACCTTAATTGTATGTGATCGTCATCATCTACAGACAGAAATTAACTTATAAAATGGTGAGGTAAAGCTAGACGTATGTTAATTATGATGCAGGATCGCTCTTTGAACTTAATTATAAACCATAATATCATAATTATAATAATTCATTGTGTTGGGGGACAGGAGTAGGCTTTTATCAGGGTTATCCCTATGGTCGAATTACTGACCCCGCCCAGGATGCAACCCCACAAGCTGACTAACTTCTGTGTACCTACTTACTGCTAGGTGAACAGTAGCATTACGTGAAAGGAAATGTACCCAACCATTTCTGTCCTGCCCAGGATTCGAACACGGAAGTCTTGATTGTGCGTCATGAATGAACATATTTTTAAATGTTCTCTATGGAATTATGTGTGTGTGCCTCACGCAAAAGCTAAAATGAATAAGTTATGGACTAATAACAATTGTGAGTCACTAGATCACATTCTTAAACTGACTACTGACTGGAAACCACATTCTTAAACTGACTGTTGACTGGAAACCACAAAAGCTGCCAGGATTAATTGAAAAAATGTGCAATGTTTCAACTCTCCAAATGCTAGATCTGAGGAGAGCATTAAATGGGGAAGGAAATTATGTACTATCACCAAATTTAGATAAGTACCTTGTTTTTAAGGCAGTTTGGGACCAAAAAAACTTAAGCTGAAAAGAGAAATTACTTATGGTGCTTCAAATCAAGAAAATCTTATAATGAAACTGTTAAAATATGTTCCAATGTTATTTATGTTATGTTCCAAAATATTTTCAATCCCAAAAACATTTGGAATTGCCGAAAAACCGTATCAGCGTAAGCGCCCACGACATACAAGAGCAGTTTAATTAAATGTTATATAATTAAATTCTTTTGGAAATAGCACCTGACGATTTTGTGTTTATATTACAATACTTTATCTAATTTGCATTTTACAATATATGATCAATCATATATTGCATTACAATCTTCAGTTAGGAAATTATTGGACTTTTAATTTGATTATTCATCTGTATTCTGGTTAATTAATAATGTATATATTAATTAATTTATTCTTTCCTTTAACCCTCAAACCGCTAGGGGCCCAAATGGAATTCACACCCACAGGCGCAACAAAAAAATGAAATCCAAAAAATTCTTTCGTCTTATAGAAGTGTTCATTTTTGTTCCCTGATCACGGAAAAAATAACAAAAAAATCGTAGGTGGCATATTTTAGCCGCAATAGGGTAGGGAAGTGTGGCAAAAAAGGGGCGTTGGCAGAGCCTTCGCCAGACGAGGTCTACTCCGCCCGAGCTGTCAGACGGCAGTTGCCACAAATATATTATTACCTAATTATTTCAATGTCTCTGATTGATTTTTTCTTAGTTTTTTTGCAGTAATATTATTCCATACAGTGAATTGTGGTATATTTATATTATAAAATGTGTGAACCATCGCTGTACTCAAAATTATGGTGTGCATATTAGTGATTCAATTATTATGTTCATAAAACAATAAACAAAAAGTTTTGCTGTTGTTACACTATATACACAGGTTATATATAAGTATCTGCATGTTTTGTACACCATAACGAACTACTAAGGTGGTCTTGTGAGTCAAAAAGCAACGAGGAGTGACCGCCAAACACCAGCGAGCCACTCACTGCCACTCCCTCCCTCAACACCACCTCACTCACCCTCATTCACCCCCACAATACTCTTTCTGTATTTATTCACTATACACAGACGTTATATATACGTATTTACATGTTTTGTTCACCATAACTGTACATCTAAGCTTGTATGTTGAGTAAAGGCACAAAGATGAAGCTACTCACACAGTCAGCTGATCGGCGGCCGCCCTCAAGGCCAGACGCACTAATATTTGTCCTCCAACAATATTGTTTGTGGTGTTATTACGCTATATACACACGTTATATATAAGTATCTACCTGTTTTATTCACCATACCTGTACAAATAAGCTGGTATGGTGCTGAAAGATCATAGTGGCCATCAGTAAACAACATGCCAAGTCGTGCAGACGACGCTCCTCCCTCACCAAAATGGCGGCTCCCAACCTACTCCTCTCGCTGTTATCTCACACTATACACACGTTATATATAAGTATCTACATTTGTGTTCACCATGGCGAACCACTAAGCTGGTATGGTGAGTGCAGTCAATAAATGGTGGTCACACACAGTCAGAAAACGACACCACAACCCTCCCTCCCACAGCCTTACTCCTCCCTCCATGGAGCACAGCGATAAATATCACCACAATCCTGCTATTATCAGAATCATGGTCAGTTTTATCACAGTCAGGGGGCTTCAGTAATATTATCACTGCTAAATAATAGCAGTATCATTTATATTATGGTATTTGTAGGCGATGCTGTGGTCACAAGCTGAACAGCAGAGCTGTGAGCTCGTACTGCGTGCGCCAGCCTTGGTGGCTTGCTCAATACTGACGCTGTAACACCCAAAAATGTTGGCCTGGATTTTTTTTCTAGGTGGCATCTGGCAACTATCGGTCGTGGCTGTACTATAGCTGCCCCTATCCCAGGCGGGGCGTTTAAATTATAGCGCTAGACACAAATCATATATAAGTGATGTGTGCGGTTTCGGTTTTGTCACTGATATCATTTATATATGATATGCGCGGTTTGAGGGTTAATGTAATTAATTAAATGTACTAAATTTCCATTTATATTTATATATATATATATATATATATATATATATATATATATATATATATATATATATATATATATATATATATATATATATATATGTATATATATATATATATTGGTGTATACTGGCAGCAGGTTTTCTTTCAAACATGTTTCATTGAATATGACCGCATATTCTGTATTTATTATTTTCTGGTTTAGGGCTTCTATGCCTCTAACTATTTTCTTAGCATCAGGGCTTAATTGAAATAGGAGTTCTCCAAAACTCATTTTCGTACTTTTAAGGTGAAGAAAAGAAGTGATTTACTATAGAGTGTATTACACTTATTTGTATAATTTGCACGACGTTTCGAACCTCCATGGTTCATTCTCAAGTGAACAGATCTTACAATACTAGTTGATTTTATACCCGCATTAGGTCAGGTGATAATACAATGAAGGTGAAAACATGGGGGGATACATAAGGGATAAACATAGGGGCTGCAGAAGGCTTATTGGCCCATACGAGGCATCTCCTATCTAAACACAAAGATTAATCCAGTGTAATTGGCCTGTTATGTTGGACATTGTCTTCTGTGTTGGCATCGATATGTTCTTGTCTTGTCCTTACTCTCATGGTGGGTAGAGTAAATAGTTCCGTGATTTGGGTGTTCATGGTAGGTCGCTCTATTCTTATGTGAATTGCCTCAAGAATTTGTAATCTTCTTGAATCTTGGGTTTTGTCTATTATGCAAGTATTCTTGTTCAACATTTCTCTTGTTAGAGTAATGTCATGGGCTTGTCTCATGTGATTCCTAGGGGCACCAGATTGAAGATGGCAAATCTTCAATCAAACAACAAATTGCAGGTAAAGGATAATATTCAGAGGTTGAAAATGGGAAATAGATTCACGGAAGATGAAAAGGAAATGTGTGAAACACTAAACGAAAAGTTCCAAAGTGTGTTTGTATAAAATGAAATCTTTAGGGAACCAGATACAATAAGAATTCCAGAGAACAACATAGAGCACATAGAGGTGTCTAGAGACGAAGTGGAAAAAATGCTCAAGGAGCTCGGTAAGAACAAAGCAGCTGGCCCAGATGGCGTTTCACCATGGGTTCTGAGAGAATGTGCATCTGAGCTCAGCATTCCACTTCACCTGATCTTTAGGCATCCCTGTGTACAGGAATCGTAGTAGACGTGTGGAAACAGGCTAACATAGTTCCAATCTACAAAAGTGGCAGCAGGGAAGACCCCCTCAATTATAGACCTGTATCATTGACAAGTGTAATAGTGAAAGTATTGGAAAAACTAATCAAAACTAAATGGGTAGAACACCTAGAGAGAAATGATATAATATCAGACAGACAGTATGGTTTTCGATCTGGAAGATCCTGTGTATCGAATTTACTCAGTATCTATGATCGAGCCACAGAGATATTACAGGAAAGAGATGGTTGGGTTGACTGCATCTATCTGGACCTAAAAAAGGCTTTCGACAGAGTTCCACATAAGAGGTTGTTCTGGAAACTGGAAAATATTGGAGGGGTGACAGGTAAGCTTCTATCATGGATGAAAATTTTTCTGACTGATAGAAAAATGAGGGCAGTAATCAGAGGCAATGTATCGGACTGGAGAAATGTCACAAGTGGAGTACCACAGGGTTCAGTTATTGCCCCAGTGATGTTTATTGTGTACATAAATGATCTACCAGTTGGTATACAGAATTATATGAACATGTTTGCTGATGATGCTAGGATAATAGGAAGGATAAGAAATTTAGACGATTGTCATGCCCTTCAAGAAGACCTGGACAAAATAAGTAGATGGAGCACCACTTGGCAAATGGAATTTAATGTTAATAAATGTCATGTTGTGGAATGTGGAATAGGAGAACATAGACCCCACACAACCTATATATTATGTGAGAAATCTTTAAAGAATTCTGATAAAGAAAGAGATCTAGGGGTGGTTCTAGATAGAAAACTATCACCTGAGGACCACATAAAGAATATTGTGCAAGGAGCCTATGCTATGCTTTCTAACTTCAGAATTGCATTTAAATACATGGATGGCGATATACTAAAGAAATTGTTCATGACTTTTGTTAGGCCAAAGCTAGAATATGCAGTTGTTGTGTGGTGCCCATATCTTAAGAAGCACATCAACAAACTGGAAAAGGTGCAAAGACATGCTACTAAGTGGCTCCCAGAACTGAAGGGTAAGAGCTACGAGGAGAGGTTAGAAACATTAAACATGCCAAAACTAGAAGACAGAAGAAAAAGAGGTGATATGATCACTACATACAAAATAGTAACAGGAATTGATAAAATCGACAGGGAAGATTTCCTGAGACCTGGTACTTCAAGAACAAGAGGTCATAGATTTAAACTAGCTAAACACAGATGCCGAAGAAATATAAGAAAATTCACCTTCGCAAATAGAGTGGTAGACGGTTGGAACAAGTTAAGTAAGAAGGTGGTGGAGGCCAAGACCGTCAGTAGTTTCAAAGCGTTATATGACAAAGAGTGCTAGGAAGACAGGACACCACGAGCGTAGCTCTCATCCTGTAACTACACTTAGGTAATTACACTTAGGTAATTACACCGCCCAGACCAAAACAAACTTCACGGCGCATGCGCATGACATGCTGGCCGAACCGCACAACCCTCTCTGCGGAAAGGCGCCAACCAGGACTACTGCACTAGAAAAGTAGCCAAAAGAGGAAGCAGGAACAATAAAACTGGCCAACGAAGCAAGCCCGAAAAGGTACCCAACCGGGCCACCAGCAGCCCAACAAGGCTACAAGTAGCCCAACAGGGCTACAAGTATCCCAACTGGCCCACAAGTAGCCCAACTGGGCTACAAGTAGCCCAAACCGGGCCACTGGCCACAAGCAGCTCAACCGTGCTACAAGTAGCCAAAAACGGCGAAAAGGACTAGGAGCCGACAGACATTCCAACAATGCGGGAAGTAGCGAAAACCTTTCCGAACCATCGAGAACACAGAAGCCAACACTAGACCCGAAGGCACACACAGGCGCACCCGAGACCAGAAGTCACGTAAAACCCCAAGAACGGGGAAACATGACGAAAACACCGTCCCAAAAAGGGGTGGGAGGAAACATCCACCCCATAGGACGACGGAACCAACCGACTCAAAGGCCAAAGAACCGAGCCCGGGGAGGGGCCGACGCCCAACAGCACGTACGGCGAGTGGGGAGGAAAGACCCCACTCCGCGTAACCACAAGCCCCGCCTAAAGGGGGGATAAAAAACCCACGGGGTCCTACGGGGCCAAGGCCCCCCAAGTCAGCCCCTCCCCAGCCCCGGGAACCTACACGACAGGCCCCGGGGCCGAGCCGTCCCCCCCAAACCCCCGGCCGTACCAGGAAACCGGGGCAGCCACGAAAACACTAAGGAAGGGAGCCCACTGGCAGACTCTTACAACACGGCTGGAGGAACAGGGTCAAATGCCCCTGTCACTACCCCGGAAGGGGAATTCCCTGAGACTGCCCGAGTCTCAACACCATCAAACCTCGCCCCGATCCTACAAACGGTAAGGAACCGGATGCAGGTAGGAAGGGGGATCCAGGGGAAAGACAAGGGGGGGTGTGGAAGGAACCGAAGCAACCAACACCCCAAGTCCCAACAAGAACCAAAATGGGGCAGCCCCGGGGCTCCCGGGGAGTAAACCATGAGAGCGTTGCCGTCATCAAGGCTCAAAGTGCAACGCCCCTGCTGCCCACACCCGCTTAGTCAGCACAACTGGGTAACCGAGCCACAACGAGCAACCAAACTCGCAGGACTCTGGGCCGAAGGTGTCACCGACCCCACAGGCAGCAGACGGAGGCAAAACAGAGAGTCGCCCCAGAGACAAAGGGTGAGAGCAACCCTCAAACTCGCTGGAAGCGAGGGGATACTCTGGGGTCACATCCATCGGACCCACGCGCCCCCAGGGGTTTCCCAGGATCCCGACCGTTTACTATAAGAGGACTCGCGCTCAGGTAATCCCAGGCAGGGTACTGCTAACCGGCACCCAACGTGTACACTCACGGGGACTTAGCAGGGGGTACCACCAGAAAATACTCCGAACACAAGGGACACAAGGGGCAAGAACGAAGGCAGACCCCCCCCCACCAGGCAGATAAATAACCCTCAAACTCACTGGAAGCGAGCTTGTTTCTGCTCTATGGTCATCCTTACATGGGTTTTCATATGTTGAGTCTTACCACTGACATTCCTGGGACTCATGGCGTGATATATAATAATTATTTTAATGTTCAAAATGCAAAAAAACACCACAAAAGCGGAATTTCTTATAGAAGCGATCGTCACTAAGTGAGCTGCTGTAGTAAACTGAGGTAGATCATCCGCGTGACCGGGAACCACACGCTCGGTAGACCTGAACGTGTACCAACAAGTATCGGAAGTCGACAACACCATCTGATGTCGAGTCGCATTTTTCGATGAAATTTACATCGTAACTCGAAATTATCGTAAGTAGGGGCAATCGTATGTCGAGGTGCCACTGTGTATATATATATATATATATATATATATATATATATATATATATATATATATATATATATATATATATATATATATATATATATATATATACAGTGGAACCTCGATTAACGAGTGGCTCTATTAACGAGTTTTTCCAGTAACAAGCAAGCCACTCGCAGCAAATTTGTCTCTATTGACGAGCTCGCCTCTATTAACGAGCAAAACCACATGGTGCTTCCTAGCATCTCGTGGGTTCTCGGAAATTCTCGGACGCCTCCGACGCCAGTGTTGTTGTTGTATCGCACACGACAAGCATCCCTCTGGATTTATTTGAACTTTTCTTTGGGTTTTTAGTGGTTTTGCGACTACAATTTGTAACACACGATGTCTCCAAAGAAGCTGCTTGCTAAGGATAGTGTTGTCAAATGGAAGAAAGACACAATTACTGTGGATTTGAAGAAGGAAATTATAGCAAAGCATGAGTGTGGTGTCTGTGTGACTGATCTCACAAGGGAGTATGGCAGGTCCTCATCAACAATTTACACCATTAGTAAGGGAATAAGGAGGTAAGGGAGGATGCTGCCTCTTCCACTGAGATCAGGGAAGTGTTTGGAATGTTTGAAAAGGTGAACGCATTCTTGGAAAAGCTGCCCTGATAAAGCAGTGACAACCCAGTGTGTGAAAATGTTTAATTAATTTATCACTTTGTGATATCACTTTATGAAAGTGTTATCACTTTCGCAGGTATATGTCGCTTGAACGTGACACACTTTTTTATCTTGAATGCACCCAAACACAGCACTCAAGCGTCATTTGAGCAAATATTTCTATAAAATCCAATTCTTATCCGATCGACTTGGGGATTGTATACTGTACATGTTTGCCATGAAATTTCCGTTTTCTTTAATAACCACATTGCCTATTTGAGAAAACAGCATTGTATTGTATCTTCGTGGAAAGACTATTATATTGTTGACACAACGAGGGTAATCGACGTAGTTTTTTATTTGGTGCTGGTCTAACGCATCCTTGTGTGACATTTGAAATGAAATTTGGGTGAAATTCCCAAGAAGAGAGAGTCCGCCTGACTCAGAGGTGGATTCTCCTTCCACACCATAACCCCTCTCCTCCCACACCATAACCCCTCTCCTCCTTCCCACCTCCCCATCGTCTCCCTCAAGCCAGCAACTACTCTTCATAAGGTAAAGTAAATATTAAAACACTGCAACAAAATATTTATATTTACATGTGCAGTATTATATTTACATAAAAAAAGTCATACAAGTATGGATGTTTTTGGGAGTGGAATGGATTAAATTTATTTCCTTTATTTTAAATGGGGAAATTTGTTTCTTAAGACGAGTTTTCCAGGTAACGAGCTCGGTGCCAGAACGGATTAAACTCGTTAATAGAGGTTCCACTGTATATACAGTACAACCTCGATTCAACGTACCCTGATTCAACAAATCTCCGGCTAGTTCGCACACTTTTCAGGCCAGATTTACTCACCCAGTTCGACGAACAATGGTTTGCCGAAGCGGGGGATGTTCGGATTTGCTTACGACGTCGAGACAGAGTTCACAGACTGGTGGAAAACTTTCCCATTCTATCACAGATTACAATTATTAATTCCTTCATATGACAAGTTCGATCACACAAGTGGACCACAAAAGTGGACCGCACAAGTGGTCCACAAGTGGTCCACAAGCTTACGATGTTGGAACAGAGTTCACAGAGTGGTGGAAAACTTTCCCATACCATCACAGATTAAAATTAATAATTCCTTCATATGACACATTAGATCACATGAGTGGACCACACAAGTGGACCACATGTGGTCCACAAGCTTACGATGTTGGGACAGAGTTCACAGATTGGTGGAAAACTGTCTCATTCTATCACAGATTAGAATTAATAATTCCTTCATAAGACAAGTTGGATCACACAAGTGGACCACACAAGTGAATCATGTGAACCAAACACCAGCCAGAATGGTCCACAAGAAGTGGCACATATTAACCCTCAAACCGCGCATATCATATATAAATGATATCAGTGACAAAACCGAAATGCGCACATCATTTATATATGATTTCGTGTCTAGCGCTATAATTTAAACTCCCCGCCTGGGATAGGGGCAGCTATAGTACAGCCACGACCGATAGTTGCCAGATGCCACCTAGAAAAAAAATCCAGGCCAACATTCTTGGGTGTTACAGCGTCAGTGTTGAGCAAGCCACCAAGGCTGGCGCACGCAGCACGAGCTCACAGCACCGCTGTTCAGCTTGTGACCACAGCATCGCCTACAAATACCATAATATATTTGATACTGCTATTATTTAGCAGTGATAGTATTACTGAAGCCCCCTGACTGTGATAAAACTGACCAGGATTCTGATAATAGCAGGATTGTGGTGATATTTATCGTTGTGCTCCATGGAGGGAGGAGTAAGGTTGCGGGAGGGAGGGTTGTGGCGTCGTCTTCTGACTGTGTGTGGCCACCATTTATTGACTGCACTCACCATACCAGCTTAGTGGTTCGATATGGTGAACACAAATGTAGATACTTATATATAACGTGTGTATAGTGTTAGATAACAGCGAGAGGAGTAGGTTGGGAGCCGCCATTTTGGTGAGGGAAGAGCGTCGTCTGCACGTCTTGGCATGGTGTTTACTGATGGCCACTATGGTCTTTGGGCACCATACCAGCTTATTTGTACAGGTATAGTGAATAAAACAGGTAGATACTTATATATAATATGTGTATATAGCGTAATAACACCACAAACAATATTGTTGGAGGACAAATATTAGTGCGTCTGGCCTTGAGGGCGGCCGCCGATCAGCTGACTGTGTGAGTAGCTACGTCTTTGTGGCCTTTACTCACCATACAAGCTTTGATGTACAGTTATGGTGAACAAAACATGTAAATACGTATATATAACGTCTGTGTATAGTGAATAAATACAGAAAGAGTATTGTGAGGGGTGAATGAGGGTGAGTGAAGTGGTGTTGAGGGAGGGAGTGGTAGTGAGTGGCTCGCTGGTGTTTGGCGGTCACTCCTCGTTGTTTTTTGACTCATAAGACCAACTTAGTAGTTCGTTATGGTGTACAAAACATGCAAATACTTATATATAACCTGTGTATATAGTGTAACAACAGCAAAACTATTTGTTTATTCTTTTATGAACATAATAATTGAATCACTAATATGCACACCATAATTTTGAGTACAGCGATGGTTCACACATTTTATAATATAAATATACCACAATTCACTGTATGGAATAATATTACTGCAAAAAAACTAAGAAAAAATCAATCAGAGACATTGAAATAATTAGGTAATAATATATTTGTGGCAACTGCCGTCTGACAGCTCGGGCAGAGTAGACCTCATCTGGCGAAGGCTCTGCCAACGCCCCTTTTTTACCACACTTCCCTACCCTATTGCGGCTAAAATATGCCACCTACGATTTTTTTGTTATTTTTTCCGTGATCAGGGAACAAAAATGAACACTTCTATATGACGAAAGAATTTTTTGGAATTTTTTTTTTTTGTTGCGCCTGTGGGTGTGAATTCCATTTGGGCCCCTAGCGGTTTGAGGGTTAACCAAACACCATCCAGAGTCGTCCACACAAGTGAACAACTGAGTTTCAATGATTTTTGTTCACCGATTTGTGGCACACTTATCTTTGTAAAATAATTTAAAGGCTGAAGCGTGAATGCCTAGCTAATGTGTTGAAATCTTCTTATATACATTTTCTGTGATGAAACAAGATGACTGAGGGTGGACAGATAAGGGAATACTGTACAGTAAACCTCACATTACAGTGAGGTTTCACTTACTTTCGTCTGTGTTGTCATAGTTCAGTGACCCATGACTTTGAATGTTTCACATTAATAAGTCATTTCTAAAACTGGTGTTTTAATAACTCTTTATTATCCTAATTAAACTAAACTAAATAAAACCAAAAATATACTGTAATATGAGAGATATCTGCTATTTGAGAAATTATTCACATTATTGGCAGCACAACTCCAGCATGAGTGGACGGGTCTAATCCCTGTCCACACAACACCATGCTTGTTTTGTTCGATTTCGTCGCCACAGTTCAGTGATCTATGGCTTCGAAATAATAAAATTAATAAACCGGTTCCAAAGTATTTTTTATAGCTCTTATTACCGTATTAATATTGCTAAACTAAATATTGTCGGGGTGTCTCCCCTCTCTAGCCAGTCACCACTAAGTATTAGTAGCGAAAAGCATCACTTACTGTTGCCCCACGGGTCTTCCCTCAATCCTCACGTGCCACTGTTCACCAAGGAGAGTCTCTTCAGTCTATCTCGGGCCGGCCTCGTAGCCTAAGACAAGTGAGAACACAATCACCTCACTTGATCATGTGCCCGCCCCGACAGAGGGCTCTACCGCTCACTAAGGGTCGCCAAGTGGTGTTTTCCGTGTCCAGTAACACCTCAGTGGAAATAGTAATAATGTAGTAGTAGTAGTGGCCCGAGAGAACACAAATCAAGGTGGTAGCAGGTAAGTATATGTTTAAATCATTCACTCTCAGTAGCAACACGGTAATGGAGGGTTGATACAAACACGGCGGTGGTTTTGTAATTTACTTAAAAGATTAAAGAATCACAACTCTAGATCAACAACATGGCAAAGGAACAAATGAGCAACTTCCTCTCCGCCTCTTCACAATTCTGAAACACTCAAACGGCAACACTCCCGGCTGTCACGCTTTCCCATGCTCCAAATGCAGTGTTATCAAACATTTGGCAACTCGCGAGATGCCACACCCACTCACTCTCCTCACTGTATTCACACTGCTCACTATACTCACTATATTCACACTATATGACGTGAGGCGCCTATTATTCTTTCATAATCACAGTATATCACTACACTGGCATAATCACAGTTAATCACTAGACATATGAATATGCTATTTAATAACTCCAGTATATAGATCACTTCATCAATATTCATAATAATAATAAGTTAACTCTAGGCACACAGCCTCACACTACCAAATTGTACATTTATATATATATATATATATATATATATCCTATGGCACAAACTTATAATATAAATGACACTCCAGGCACACAGCCTTACACTATTAAATTGTACATTTATATATATATATCCTCTGGCACAAACTTATCATATAAATGATACGTAAATATAAATGTCCTTGTCACAGTAATCTCTTCACCAAACCGCAGATGCAATCACACACCATATATATATATATATATCTCGTGAGACCTCTATAGCATCTCCCTTCAACTGTGTCTCACTAGAAACATAGACATTGGTGAGCCCTGCTCACGACATAGAAGATACTCTGGCTAATAGCTAACTAAAGGGGAATGGGAGGGAAAACTGAATTACCTACTTTCACCAGCAATGATGTGGACTCGTCCTCTGTTGAGGGTTGAATTGAAGCTCCTGGTCCCGGCTCACGACTTGCTGTAGGGAACACCCCCCCACACACTGATGCTCTTCCCAGGACTTCAAACAACTCCCAAAAACGCGTCTTCTCCGTGCTGCTTCCCACTGCAGGTTCCATGCTCCTCCACAACCTCTTGAAGGGTTGGAGTCGGTCTCCTGGCCGTCGCCGCCTCCTCACAACTACGTCTGCAGTCCTTACTCCCGGCTGCAATCGTTCGTATTCCCAGCTGGTTTGTTCTTCTCCTTCCTCACGGTGAACTGGCCCAGCCGCTACGTCATCACCCAACTGGTGAAACTGTACAGTCGTCCCTGACGTCACTGCCCAGACTCCATTCTTGCTAAGCACCTGTCACTGGAGCACTTGTTGCTCGTTTCTCATCAATTGCTTCTTCTGTCCACTTCACGGAGTTCAGGAAGACCTCACAGGATGCTTGCAGACCACTGGTGATGTGTATGTCCACCGGAGGGGGGGCGAAAACTGTCAGACTGACAGGACCCCATATCGCACGTCCGCCCTTGACGACGTGTCGTGTCGTATCAAACTCCTTGGCGCCATGGGGCGCACCGCCTGGACCCCCTTCCACTCGTGACGTCATACTTACCAGGGGAGTTTCTCATTGGCTCCCTGTACCATGTCACCATTCTTGACCAATCTGGTGCCACTGATGTCATAATGTCTTGGCGGGAAAATGTAGGGGCCGGCGCCATTTTGGCGTCCAAAAGGACCTAAGCCACTGGCCAAAACACTCTTCTTTAGCTAATTTCTCGCCAACGCGAGAACATCTCAAGCTCCCACATATGTCAAATTGTTCCTTGGAAGGCAGAAAACGTTTGGGCAAAGTAGATATGACTCTTACAGCTGGCGTGGGAGAAATATAAGAGGGGGATAACACCATCACATACCTGTCCCCTTAAAATAAGAGTCATATTTGTTTAGTGTACTCGGGACAGGGCATCTGCTACCACGTTGTCCTTCCCTCTGATGTGCTTAATTTCTAACCAGTATTCTTGTAGTAGTAATGCCCACCTTGTCAGCCTCTGGTTGGAGTTTCTCATCTTGTACAAGAAGGTCAGAGGGTTGTGATCTGTAAAAACAAGAACAGGCCTCGCTCCTCCTCCCACATACACGTCGAAGTGCTTTAGGGCCATTACTAAAGCCAAAGCCTCCTTTTCGACGGTACTATAGGCACGCTGGTACTTCACGAATTTCTTGGAGTAAAATGCAACAGGCCTATGTACCTCGCTCCTTTCCTGGGCCAACATGGCTCCTATCCCTACATCACTGGCATGTACATACAGAATGAACCTGGCTGTAAAATCTGGGGATATCAACACAGGGGCCCTTGTCAACAGGTTCTTCGTCTTCTTGAATAATTCCTGGCAGGCCTCTCCCCACTTCCATCGTGTCTTCTTCCTCATTGATTCCCGCTTCTCAGGGCTGACCCTATAAGCACTCTGTTTAATGGGCCTGGCGTCCCTCACCTCTACCTCGTGCGTCACACTCTTGTGGTGTCGGGGCACGTTGGTAAAAAGAGATGCATTCTCTCTCAACAGGTCCGTCAGATCCACTCTCTGTTTTCCTTCCAGGTGTTGAAGCTTGACTTCGATATTCTCCAAACTCTCCGCATTGGAGAGATGGGTGCCGTCTGCACTGGACCATTTTCCTTCCTCTTCTAGAATCTCTTGATTCACCTGTATGCATAAGACCACTTTCTGCTGTAGTTCTCGTGGCATTGTTCTGTCCTGCATGGTGGCTCCTCCTTCTTCAGGGAAAAAAGGCTTCAGTCGGTCAATATGACACACCTGTGTCTTGCGGGGCCTGTCTGGCTTGCTGACTTCATAGTTTACTGGACCCAATCGTCTTAGCACCTTATACGGTCCCTCAAATCGCAACTCGGTCACATGGCTCTTCCCTGGCATTAACACCATAACCTGGGACCCAATCTGGAACTCTCTTGGCGTAGCTTTCTTGTCATACAACTCTGACATCTTTTGCTGCGCCTCCTTCAAATGCTTTCCTGCTAGTTCTTTCGCCAAAGCGAGACGCTCCTTAAATTTCTGCACGTATTCGTTGACCATTCCCACAGTCACTCCTGGCGCCCATTGCTCTCTCAGCATGGATAGAGGACTCCGTACCTCATGTCCATTTACCAGTTAGAACAGTGAGAAACCCAGCGACTCCACTACAGCGTTCCTTATAGCAAACAATGCAGGGTACACTGCCTCATCCCACTTGGCTCCTTGTTCTGCACAGAACACTCTCAGAATGGTTTTCAGTGTGGAGTGAAACCTTTCGATCGCCCCTTGCGACTGCGGTCGGTAGGGCGACGACCGAATCTGAGTTACTCCCCAATTCGACACGGTCTGTTTAACCCTCAAACCGCGCATATCATATATAAATGATATCAGTGACAAAACCGAAACTGCGCACATCATTTATATATGATTTCGTGTCTAGCGCTATAACTCTAGCGCTAACTATAACGCCCCGCCTGCGATAGGGGCAGCTATAGTACAGCCACGACCGATAGTTGCCAGATGCCACCTAGAAAAAAAAATCCAGGCCAACATTCTTGGGTGTTAGAGCGTCAGTATTGAGCAAGCCACCTAGGCTGGCGCACGCAGCATGAGCTCACAGCACCGCTGTTCAGCTTGTGACCACAGCATCGCCTACAAATGCCATAATATACTTGTTCATGCTATTATTTAGCAGTGATAGTATTACTGAAGCCCCCTGACTGTGATAAAACTGACCAGGATTCTGATAATAGCAGGATTGTGGTGATATTTAGCGCTGTGCTCCATGGAGGGAGGAGTAAGGCTGTGGAGGGAGGGTTGTGGCGTCGTCTTCTGACTGTGTGTGGCCACCATTTATTGACTGCACTCACCATACCAGCTTAGTGGTTCGCTATGGTGAACACAAATGTAGATACTTATATATAACATGTGTATAGTGTGAGGTAACAGCGAGAGGAGTAGGTTAGGAGCCGCCATTTTGGTGAGGGAGGAGCGTCGTCTACACGACTTGGCATGTTGTTTACTGATGGCCACTATGGTCTTTGGGCACCATACCAGCTTATTTGTACAGGTATGGTGAATAAAACAGGTAAATACTTATATATAATGTGTGTATATAGCGTAATAATACCACAAACAATATTGTTGGTGGAGAAATATTAGTGCATCTGGCCTTGAGGGCGGCCGCTGATCAGCTGATTGTGTGAGTAGCTACGTCTTTGTGCCTTTACTCACCATACAAGCTTAGATGTACAGTTATGGTGAACAAAACATGTAAATACATATATATAACGTCTGTGTATAGTGAATAAATGCAAAAACAGTATTGTGGGAGAAGAATGATGGTGAGTGAGGTGGTGTTGAGGGAGGGAGTGGCATCGAGTGGCTCGCTGGTGTTTGGCGGTCATTCCTCGTTGCTTTTTGACTCACAAGACCAACTTAGTAGTTCGTTATGGTGAACAAAACATGCAGATACTTATATATAACCTGTGTATATAGTGTAACAACAGCAAAACTATTTGTTTATTGTTTTATGAACATAATAATTGAATCACTAATATGCACACCATAATTTTGAGTACAGCGATGGTTCACACATTTTATTATATAAATATACCACTTCACTGTATGGAATAATATTACTACAAAAAAACTAAGAATAAATCAATCAGAGACATTGAAATAGTTAGGTAATAATATATTTGTGGCAACTGCCGTCTGACAGCTCGGGCGGAGTAGACCTCGTCTGGCGAAGGCTCTGCCAACGCCCCTTTTTTGCCGCACTTCCCTATCCTATTGCGGCTAAAATATGCCAACTACGATTTTTTTGTTATTTTTTCCGTGATCAGGGAACAAAAATGAACACTTCTATAAGACGAAAGAATTTTTTGGATTTTTGTTGTTGTTGCGCCTGTGGGTGTGAATTCCATTTGGGCCCCTAGCGGTTTGAGGGTTAAACCACTTGGACTGGAATACGCTCCCACAGTCCGTCTGAATTTCCCTGGGCATTCACACCCAAGAGAAAAAACTCTGCAACTGCCCGGCTACTCCTTTTGACATCAAACGTCGCATCGGGACTGCTTCCGGGAACCTTGTCGCAGCACACATGATGGTCATCAGGTAGGTGTTTCCCTTTTTCGTCCGTGGCAACAGTCCTACCCCGTCGACTAACAGACGTTCAAACGCTGGCCCAAATGGGGAACAGGGACTAACGGGGCCTTTGGTATCGCCGGTACACTCTTTCCTGCTCTCTGGCAAGGTAAGCAAGTCTTACAGTGACGCCTCACATCGGCGTCCATACCCGGCCTGTAGAAATGGTCCCTGATCTTGCGTAGAGTCTTGGTCACTCCCAGGTGACCTGCAGAATCCACAGAGTGCGACAGATCCAGCACTGCCGCTCTGCACTGGGCCGGCAACACTACCTGGTGCCTCATACCTAGTGATTCCTCTCTGGCCTCTATTCTCACAGGCCTCCATTGTTTCATCAGCATCCCATCTTGTAGATAAAAATGTGTGGCTTCTCAGGACCAGCACGTCCTTTGGCCTCCCGAATCAACTCTGGGAACTCCACCTGCTGTAACTCCCCCAGACGAGCGCGGTCCACCCCAAGAGAACTGGCGAGGGTCACCTGTAGCTCACCATCCGGGTTGCCTTCACCCTCCACTTGTTCTCCGGGTTCCACGAAGAGGTGATCGACTCCCAGGCTGTCAAACGTCTCTTCTTCAGCCCCATCAGATCAACTCACTTCGTGCTCGTTGCACCGCCTTGGGATCACAGCACATACAGGGAACGCCACCTCGGCGATTCCCGTCTCGTTCCCACAAGCGTCTAATACTCTGCCTTTCTGTAGTGCTCCAAAAACTCCTCGCCCTTCACGAGGTTAGGGAGGACACATCCTCCACAGGCGTCATTCCCAAGGATGGCTTGTGCCTCCATCTTGGGCATCGAGGCGCAGACCCTTACCACTAGGGTCTGGCAGCCATAATCAGAATACAATGTTACTTTGTGCAGGGGCATCCTCACTGGGCCTCCCACAGTGGTCACAACAGCCACCCCCACACTGGTACTCTCATAACCCTTGGGGAACAGGGTTCTACTCAACAGGGTAAAATCAGCCTCGGTGTCTCTCAATATCTTTACAGGAATGGGGTCGGCCTCCCCCATCCTTACCATCCCCTCACACACGAACGGATGAATTCTCGTCTCCACACCTGGTACGGGCTCACCCCGCACGTTCTCGGCCACTTGGTCCTCCATCCGAACGAAAGCAACGTTCCCATGCTGCTTAGGGCGTTTGCAATCCCGCGCGAAGTGTCCATATCCTCCACAGTTGTAGCAGCGGACCCTTCTTGGCGGTAATCTTCCACCACCGCTCGCCCTGGCAATGCCTCCAGAGGCCGTCACTCAGTGGGTCTTCCTCGCGCCTTCCGTCGTCTCCCTCGTAGCGTCCCTCGGCACAACCACAGATCCAGCACTCTCAGCTAGGGACTTCTTGACTGGTTCCACAGAACTTTTCGGTCCCCTACCGTCCCCACTCGAGAGGTGGGACTTGGGAGAACTCGTTCCTGTCCTCCATTCGTCTTGTCTTCCTAAAACTACTCCCATAGCCGGAGTATACTGGCGGTCGGTGCGGTCCCTCTCTGTGTGGTCGCAAGGCTTCTTCCAACATGTCAGCTCTGTCAGCAGCAGCCCTCAGGTCTTTTATGTCTGCCTCCTTGACTCTAATCCTGATCTCAGGGGAGAGCACGGACATAAATTTTTCCATGACCATTAGCCGTTTGACGTCCTCAGCTGACTTAGCTCCTTCAGCTTCTAACCACTTCAGAAATTTTCTTTCCATGTCCCCGTGTCCCTCGCCGTCTCTGCATAAGATTTACCTGGCGAACGGGTACATTCTCGGAACCTTTTCCTGTAACACTCTGGAGTCAGCTGAAATGAGTGAAGCACTGCTCTCTTCACTGCATCATAATTGGTGCATTCCCTAAGATCAAGCATGTTGTAAGCCTCACGAGCTTCACCTGTGAGCCTACCCTGGACCAGCTCTGCCCACTCTGCTCTTGGGCACTTCTTCAAGCTAGCTACCCTCTCAAAATGGTCAAAGAAGCCCTCAGCTTCATTAGGCACAAAGACCGGTAAATCGCGCTCTCGCACCCAGCAGTCTTCCTGCTATGGGGGTGCAGGTGGGGCTAGCCCTAGTTCAGCCCGCTTCAGCTCAACCTCTCTGTTAGCTTCAATCTCTTGCTGCTTCAGCTTGGCTTCCAGCTCGCACTCCTCCCGTCTCAGCTGTGCTTCGTGCTCACGCTCTTCCCGTCTCAGCTGTGCTTCTACTTCTCGTTCTTCACGCTTCAGCTGTGCCTCCAGTTTCAGCTTCATCATCTCCAGCTTGACGCTGCGCCGGCTGCCTCTGGATCTCCTACTGCTTCCACCAATGCTTAAATTCTCCCCCTGCTCTGGCAGGTGTCTGTGGCCATTCCTCCCTCAAAGCCTCATCTCGGGCCCTGAGCTCTGCCACAATCTCAAGCCTCCATTCTCCCACTTTGGAGGATCTCAACTGGATTCCAAAGTGGTCAGCTATTAACTGCAGCTGCACCTTGGTACAATCCTCCAGCACCTGTTCATCCCTGGTATCAATAAACCTTGCTACCTTCTCGTCCTCCATACTTGTGCTATGAGTGAATACCTGTTACCTGTACCTAATACCTTTGACCACTATCAAGCATCACAATCGTAACCGTAATCGTTATCCTGGCAAGGTCGCCAATGTCGAGGTGTCTCCCTCTCTAGCCAGTCACCACTAAGTATTAGTAGCGAAAAGCGTCACTTACTGTAGCCCCACGGGTCTTCCCTCAATCCTCACGGTGCCACTGTTCACCAAGGAGAGTCTCTCAGTCTATCTCGGGCCGGCCTCGTAGCCTAAGACGAGTGAGAACACGATCACCTCACTTGATCATGTGCCCGCCCCGACAGAGGGCTCTACCGCTCACTAAAGGTCGCCAACTGGTGTTTTCCATGTCCAGTAACACCTCAGTGGAAATAATAATAATGTAGTAGTAGTAGTGGCCCGAGAGAACACTAATCAAGGTGGTAGCAGGTAAGTATATGTTTAAACAATTCACTCTCAGTAGCAACAAGGTAATGGAGGGTTGATACAAACACGCCGGTGGTTTTGTAATTTACTTAAAAGATTAAAGAATCACAACTCTGGATCAACAACATGGCAAGGGAACAAATGAGCAACTTCCTCTCCGCCTCTTCACAATTTTGGAACACTCAAACGGCAACACTCCCGGCTGTCACGCTTTCTCACGCTCCAAATGCAGTGTTATCAAACATTTGGCAACTCAAGAGATGCCACGCCCACTCACTCTCCTCACTGTATTCACACTGCTCACTATACTCACTATATTCACACTATTTCACGTGAGGCGCCTATTATTCTTTCATAATCACAGTATATTACTACACTGGCATAATCACAGTTAACCACTAGACATATGAATATGTTATTTAATAACTCCAGTATATAGATCACTTCATCAATATTCATAATAATAATAAGTTAACTCTAGGCACACAGCCTCACACTACCAAATCGTACATTTATATATATATATATCCTATGGCACAAACCTATAATATAAATGACACTCCAGGCACACAGCCTTACACTATTAAATTGTACATTTATATATATATATATATATATATGCAATTGACGATCACAAAACACTGGTCATTTTATGCGGAAAATCCACAGAGAAATATGAAATGAGGTGAACGTTTCGGCTTGTTAAAGCCTTTGTCAACACCAGACTGACTAAGGAGAAGGGAAGGGGGAGGATATATAGGCCGACACCTGACCAACCCATCCCTAGGGAAAGAATTAACCAAAAACAGGTATAGCTTAGCTTAGAATGGTCAAAGAGGATTAAGCGATCAGAGAATAAGGATGAAAGATTAAAGAAAAGCCTCATGAACACACAATATATGAATATACAATTATAATGAGACATTGTAAGCCTCTCTATCAGAGTTGTTTCTTAACCCTTAACATGCTCGGGGTCTAATATCCTGCTATCCACACAGGCGCATGTCATTTTGAAAAAAAAAAAAATTTTTTTTTTTTTGCTAATCTGTTAAGTTCTGTTCACTGATCACGGGAAAAATAAAAAAAAAATTCTATTGTACTTACTTTTGTTGCAATAGAGCCGAGAAGCTCTGCGATGACGTCACAATCTGCATGGTCGCTCATGCAGTACACGCCCGGGAGATGTTGCGCGCGGTCCTCAAACAGCCAGAGTTGCCACAAATATATTTTCGCGCTATTTATTTACAATGTCTAAGCGCATTTTATCTAATTTTTTTTCACTAATTGTGTTTCAAATACTGTTTGAACATATTTTGTATCAATAATTGTTGCATATTTGAGTATACACAGGCGCACACAAATGTTTTCAATTACGGCAATATAATATGTCATTACAGTCTATTATATTATATGTTCTGCTTATATGTTTACATATTTACACACTCGCACACGCTATACACACTTTGAAGCACACTTAGAAGATTTCTAGACTGTGGTAGTCATTGAAGCAGTCGACAGCACATAATGGGATACCACACGTTTCACACCATGTTTGCACAAGCTTCCGTTTCTTGTCTCTACGTGTCGTTGTTTTACACACCAAGCAATCACGTTGGGCTATTGCACGCTTCACACCAGGTGGCAAATACTTAAGTTTGTGTGCTAGGAAGCCTTCAGTGTGAGCGAGGCGTGGAGTACCAGCATGCTGCAACAGTGGGTTTATGATGGGCCGCTGAATACCTGGGACATCTTTTGCAAACTTTCCTAATAACTGTATTGCAGCATCAAATACAAAGTCACGGAAAGTGGGCTTACGTCCAGTTCTCACAAGGTACATGTTGAAACAGTTCAGCATGCTCATGTCCACAAGATGGAAGAACACTTTTTTCGTCCACCTACATGTCTTCCGCACACACTCTGCAGTGCCAATCATCATGTCTGATTTATCAATCAACCGCATGTTGATATTATAGTCTAAAACACAGTCTGGCTTATATAGTGGTGCGTTTGTTTTATGGCTCACTTTCCCACTGTTCACCATTGTTCCATCATGAATTGTTGTCAACAAGTTCACCTCTCTTTTGTCTTTCCACCGAACTGACAGAATGTTATCACTTTTCCTTCTCTGACACTCACCAACTGCAATGTCGTTGTCAAACACAGGCATTTCCCTTCGTTGTGGCTTTACTGTACCAACCAATCCGGTTCTATTTTCTAGCAAGAACCGAGCTAGCAAGGGACTTGTATAGTAATTATCTGTGTATAAAATGTGTCCCTTGTTCATCCACGGAGCCATGATGGTCTTCACTACACTCCCCGAGAATCCATGTTCGTCGTTACCGGGAATGTCTACATCACTAGCCGAGTACAGAATCATGTGTAACACGTATCCTGTCTCACAATCACAAAGAACAAAAAATTTCAGGCCAAATCGGTTTCGTTTTGAGGGAATGTACTGTTTGAATGGAACACGTCCCTTGAAAAGTATGAGAGATTCATCAACCACCAGCTTCTGTGCTGGTACGTAAAAATCTCTGAATTTTCCAATAACATCGTTCATGTAGTGCCTCACTCGCCACAGTCTATCATCAGGTGTTCGGTCCTGAACACTTCCAAAATGTAGACACCTGAGGAGTATCTGAAACCTGTCTCGTGACATATATTTCCCGAATAAAGGTGTTGGTATTGTCTTGTCCTTGCTCCAATAGTCATTTATTGCATGTTTGTGACAGTGCTTCATCAACAAACAGAGTGCCAAAAACACATACATTTCCGCCACTGTGGTATTTTTCCAACGCTGCAGTCGTGAAAATTCTGTGATTTCCCTCTCAATCAGGTAAGCAGCATGCAGGTTCGTTTGGTGTACAATGTATTCCATGAGTGGTTCATCATAGAATGCTGTAAAATATTCCATCTCAGCCATGTCCTCACCTTGATTAGGGAAAAGGTTTGTAATCCCTACATCTTTATCGTCAAAGTGAGGAATATTAGGAATAAAATCGTCACCATCACTCCACTCAAGTACACCAGGCGTCCTGCGAGATGCAGAGGAAAGACGGCGAGGAAGCGATGCATACCGGCGACCAGGAGCTGAATACCGTCTGCGAGAAGCACGGCGGCTACGTGCACGTGAGGTGGGTGCACGTGAACACGAGGGTCTTGGTGCCTCATATGGTGCCATGCGGTGGCGCTTGGCTGGGCGAGATGCTGCTGACGCGACAATTTCTCGCCCAGTTACACCACTGGTACCAGCCACAGGCTCAATAAAACTTTGATCTGAGTCACTAAACCCAGAAAAGGAGTCACCTCCCTCTGACTCGTCACCCTCAAACAGAAAATATCCACAGGAACTGTGAGGTCGTGGTAGAATTGGGGTAGAAAATGGGCGAGGAGGCATGGGAGAGCGTATAGGCCTCGCCATGGCATGGCGGTCATTCTCACTTTCACTGCTGCTGCTACTATCTCCCGACAACTGTGTATAATCCTCATCATTGTCTGAATCGTCAAACACACTTTCTTCACCTTCAGAGAATAATTCGTGGGCTATTTGCTCTGGGGTGAGGGACTGAGTGATGCGTGCTCGTGAGGCGTTTGACCGTGCGCTCGCCATGGTGACTCTCGCTAAACTGAGGCCTCCCATGCCATCGGAGCGTGAGCTGGATTTTTTTTCAAAATGGCCGCTGTTTACTAGAGCCCCTGGGCAGCGTATGGGACCCCCAGCTACACCGCGGGCCATTCAAATCGTGCGCGGTACCCATACACTTCATATGAAGTGAAGCGCAGTTGACTGGTAAAACGATTTACACTTCATATGAAGTGATGCGCACTTTAAGGGTTAAACTGTTGTGCAATATTATAACTTAAAAATGGATCAAGTTTGTACATACCAGTACTAACATTAAGAAGATTTGGACACTGACTGATTAGAGCAGACTCAATCAAATTCCGTTCCACGAAATCCCCACAATTGGTAATGCTTTTTGCCCCATTCCAGTTAATATTGTGATCGCATAAACTCGTATGTAGATACAATGCATTAGACGTTTGGGCAGTTCTAATACTATAAGCATGTTGTGACAACCGCAATTGTAAGGACTTTCCTGTTTGTCCAAGGTACACAGAATCACAATCATTGCAGGGAATCGAATACACACAACCTGCTGTGTCAGGGGAGTTTTTTATTAAATTGGATTTGATCGTACTATTAGTGAACACCAAATTTATATTAAGTTTCTTAAAAATCAGAGACAATTTTTCAAGTCCACTCGCATAAGGTACCACCAATGAGTTAATAATTTTTGGTTTCGCCTTAGGGACGTGATTATAAAACGTACGCTTGGCTTGTACAAACGAGAAATCCAAAAACCTCTTAGGATATTGTAAACTCTTCCCAATTTCATATATTTTAGCAATCTCTTCATCAAAAAACTCAGGGCTGCAAACCCTCAAAGCTCGTAGAAACATTCCTGAAAATACTGCCTGTTTAACTTTACTATGATGATTCGAATAAAAATGAACATACGACCCCACGTTGGTAGGTTTCCTATACACATTAAATTTGAACTTTCTAGTGACTCTATGAATCATAATGTCCAAAAACGGAAGAGTACCATTCTCCTCAGTCTCACAAGTGAATTTTATTGAAGGTACCAAAGAATTGAGTTCATTAAGAAAAACTATCTGGTCTTTGTTGCACGGCCATAAGCACAAAATATCATCAACATACCTAAACCAAACTACATTAGCCGGGATAATCCTGGATAAGATTATATATGGAATTTGTATATGGAATTCTTTGAAACAAAAATCTTCTTTGATTGAGTCTGCTCTAATCAGTCAGTGTCCAAATCTTCTCAATGTTAGTACTGGTATGTACAAACTTGATCCATTTTTAAGTTATAATATTGCACAACAGTTTAAGAAACAACTCTGATAGAGAGGCTTACAATGTCTCATTATAATTGTATATTCATATATTGTGTGTTCATGAGGCTTTTCTTTAATCTTTCATCCTTATTCTCTGACCGCTTAATCCTCATTGACCATTCTAAGCTAAGCTATACCTGTTTTTGGTTAATTCTTTCCCTAGGGATGGGTTGGTCAGGTGTCGGCCTATATATCCTCCCCCTTCCCTTCTCCTTAGCCACCATTTGGTCACCACTTGGTCCGGGAGACATCTCCCGTCACGCAGGGTGCAGTTGCGCCTCCACAGATCTCCAGTATCATCTTTTGATACTGGTAATGGCTCGAAAGGGCCACCACTTACGGGCTATTCATGCCCGTGCCACCTCTTGGGTGGCTTAATCTTCATCAATCAATCAATCTTTCTCCTTAGTCAGTCTGGTGTTGACAAAGGCTTTAACAAGCCGAAACGTTCACCTCATTTCATATTTCTCTGTGGATTTTCCACATATATATATGTGGATATATATATATATATATATATATATATATATATATATATATATATATATATATATATATATATATATATATATATATATATACAGAGCACCACTTGGTTTCCGAACCCCTTGGGGACGAGACCCGTCGGTTAACATGTAAGTTCGTATACGAGAAATAGAGGGGAAAAAATAAACTAGAAATGTAAAAAGAAATTTTTCCGAAAAAATTTACGAAAAAACTCTAGGGGAAAAAATCGACAGGTTCATAGCGTAAATGCGACTGTGTTTTGTTTGTACTCACCAATAAGTGAAGTCTTGATCCGCTTTATAAAAGTCCTTAATTGTTCCTAACTGATTATTAAGACGTCTGGCAAACATCCTCTGGATGTTTCCTGCCAGCCTGCAGGCACATCCTGCCTAAAATATACGATGATGTACTGTACATTTAAGAAACAAATCTGGGTCACAGGTCTGTGGAGTGTGGTTAGGCTTACGGAGTCAGCCGGTCCCTCCCCCACCACCGATACACCTCCCCCTCTCCCCCCACCCCAAACCCATACACACACACACACACTCAAAGGTCACGTGGTTCATGGTTCACTTCAACACCCATATATCGCTTCCTGCCTGCCTGCCTCCTTCCCAGCCTGCAAGCCTGCCTGCCTGCCTGCCTCCTTCCCAGCCTGCAAGCCTGCCTGCCTGCCTGCCTCCTTCCCAGCCTGCAAGCCTGCCTGCCTGCCTGCCTCCTTCCCAGCCTGCAAGCCTGCCTGCCTGCCTGCCTCCTTCCCAGCCTGCAAGCCTGCCTGCCTGCCTGCCTCCTTCCCAGCCTGCAAGTCTGCCTGCCTGCCTGCCTCCTTCCCAGCCTGCAAGCCTGCCTGCCTGCCTGCCTCCTTCCCAGCCTGCAAGCCTGCCTGCCTGCCTCCTTCCCAGCCTGCAAGCCTGCCTGCCTCCTTCCCAGCCTGCAAGCTTGCCTGCCTGCCTGCCTCCTTCCCAGCCTGCAAGCCTGCCTGCCTCCTTCCCAGCCTGCAAGCCTGCCTGCCTCCTTCCCAGCCTGCAAGCCTGCCTGCCTGCCTGCCTCCTTCCCAGCCTGCAAGCCTGCCTGCCTCCTTCCCAGCCTGCAAGCCTGCCTGCCTCCTTCCCAGCCTGCAAGCCTGCCTGCCTGCCTGCCTCCTTCCCAGCCTGCCTGCCTGCCTGCCTCCTTCCCAGCCTGCAAGCCTGCCTGCCTGCCTGCCTCCTTCCCAGCCTGCCTGCCTGCCTCCTTCCCAGCCTGCAAGCCTGCCTGCCTGCCTGCCTCCTTCCCAGCCTGCAAGCCTGCCTGTCTGCCTGCCTCCTTCCCAGCCTGCAAGCCTGCCTGCCTGCCTGCCTCCTTCCCAGCCTGCAAGCCTGCCTGCCTGCCTGCCTCCTTCCCAGCCTGCCTGCCTCCTTCCCAGCCTGCAAGCCTGCCTGCCTGCCTGCCTCCTTCCCAGCCTGCCTGCCTGCCTGCCTCCTTCCCAGCCTGCAAGCCTGCCTGCCTCCTTCCCAGCCTGCAAGCCTGCCTGCCTGCCTGCCTCCTTCCCAGCCTGCAAGCCTGCCTGCCTCCTTCCCAGCCTGCAAGCCTGCCTGCCTGCCTGCCTCCTTCCCAGCCTGCAAGCCTGCCTGCCTGCCTGCCTCCTTCCCAGCCTGCCTGCCTGCCTGCCTCCTTCCCAGCCTGCAAGCCTGCCTGCCTGCCTGCCTCCTTCCCAGCCTGCCTGCCTGCCTCCTTCCCAGCCTGCAAGCCTGCCTGCCTGCCTGCCTCCTTCCCAGCCTGCAAGCCTGCCTGTCTGCCTGCCTCCTTCCCAGCCTGCAAGCCTGCCTGCCTGCCTGCCTCCTTCCCAGCCTGCAAGCCTGCCTGCCTGCCTGCCTCCTTCCCAGCCTGCCTGCCTCCTTCCCAGCCTGCAAGCCTGCCTGCCTGCCTGCCTCCTTCCCAGCCTGCCTGCCTGCCTGCCTCCTTCCCAGCCTGCAAGCCTGCCTGCCTGCCTGCCTCCTTCCCAGCCTGCAAGCCTGCCTGCCTGCCTGCCTCCTTCCCAGCCTGCAAGCCTGCCTGTCTGCCTGCCTCCTTCCCAGCCTGCAAGCCTGCCTGCCTGCCTGCCTCCTTCCCAGCCTGCAAGCCTGCCTGCCTCCTTCCCAGCTTGCAAGCCTGCCTGCCTGCCTGCCTCCTTCCCAGCCTGCCTGCCTGCCTGCCTGCCTCCTTCCCAGCCTGCCAGCCTGCTTCCTTTCCAGCCAGCCTGCCTCCCTCCCTGCCATCATGCTAACGGGTAGTGTGTGTTAGGCTTATCTTCGGGAATGAGCCGGTCTCGCCCCCACCACCAACAAACCACCCGCCCCCCTACATCCCATCTCTCAAGGTCACGCGGTTCAACCGCGTGACTACCACTCACTCCCTGCTGCGCCTGCCTGCCTGCCTGTGCCTGCCTGCCTGTGCCTGCCTGCCTGTGCCTGCCTGCCTGTGCCTGCCAGCCTGCCTTTCCCTCCCTAATTCTCACTACTTCCATCCCTTCCTGCCTACCTCCTAGCATCTCTCCCTACCTCCCCCTCCCTCTTAGCATCTCTCCCTACCTCCTAACATCTCTCCCTACCTCCCCCTCCCTCCTAGCATCTCTCTCTCCCCCTCTCTCACTGATTCTCCCCCCCCCCCTCATTCATACTGCCTCCCACCTAAACTCCATCGTCCATCCACCCACCAGTCAGCCATCACTGATGCAATGCGTGCATTTGGAGCCAACATGGTGCACAGATGTTTCTTGATTGTGCAGATATGTAAAACAAAAGCACAGAATGAACATTCCAGCCTTATGGCAATTCAAAATAATAGGAATAATAGGCCGTGAATCTGTGAAGTCACAGCGGGCAAACTGGACCATCTCCCACCCACCACAACAAACCGGCGTGACGCTTGGCGGACCCCTTCCTACCCGAACTTTGTTCGGGTAGCATGACTCCCCAACCCCAATCGGGAAACTGGAAGTTTCGGATAACTAAAGTTCGGAAACCAAGTGGTGCTCTGTATATATATATATATATATATATATATATATATATATATATATATATATATATATATATATATATATATATATACAGTGGAACCTCTATTAACGAGTGGCTCTATCAACAAGTTTTTCCAGTAACGAGCAAGCCACTCGCAGCAAATTTGTCTCTATTGACGAGCTCGCCTCTATTAACGAGTGAAACCACATGGCGCTTCCTAGCGTCTCGCGGGTTCTCGCAAATTCTCGGACGCCTCCGACGCCAGTGATGTTGTTGTATCTCACACGACAAGCATCCCTATGGATTTATTTGAGCTTTTCTTTGGGTTTTTAGTGGTTTTGCGACTACAATTTGTAACACACGATGTCTCCAAAGAAGCTGCTTGCTAAAGATAGTGTTGTCAAGAGGAAGAAAGACACAATTACTATGGATTTAAAGAAGGAAATTATAGCAAAGCATGAGTGTGGTGTCTGTGTGACTGATCTCACAAGGAAGTATGGCAGGTCCTCATCAACAATTTACACCATTAGTAAGGGAATGAGGAGGTAAGGGAGGATGCTGCCTCTTCCACTGAGATCAGGGAAGTGTTTGGAATGTTTGAAAAGGTGAACGCATTCTTGGAAAAGCTGCCCTGATAAAGCAGTGACAACCCGGTGTGTGAAAATGTTTAATTAATTTATCACTTTGTGATAACACTTTATGAAAGTGTTATCACTTTCGCAGGTATATGTCGCTTGAACGTAACACACTTTTTTCTCTTGAATGCACCCAAACACCGCGCTCAAGCGTCATTTGAGCAAATATTTCTATAAAATCCAATTCTTATCCGATCGACTTGGGGATTGTATACATGTTTGCCATGAAATTTCCGTTTTCTTTAAAAACCACATTGCCTATTTGAGAAAACGGCATTGTATTGTATCTTCGTGGTAAGACTATTATATTGTTGACACAACGAGTGTAATCAACGTAGATTTTTATTTGGTGCTGGTCTAACGCATCCTTGTGTGACATTTGAAATGAAATTTGCGTGAAATTCCCAAGAAGAGAGAGTCCGCCTGACTCAGAGGTGGATTCTCCTTCCACACCATAACCCCTCTCATCCTTCCCACCTCCCCATCGTCTCCCTCCAGCCAGCAACTACTTTTCATAAGGTAAAGTAAATATTAAAACACTACAACAAAACATTTACATTTACATGTGCAATATTATATTTACATAAAAAAAGTCATACAAGTATGGATGTTTTTGGGAGTGGAACGGATTAAATTTATTTCCTTTATTTTAAATGGGGAAATTCGTTTCCAAAGACGAGTTTTCCAGGTAACGAGCTCGGTGCCAGAACGGATTAAACTCGTTAATAGAGGTTCCACTGTATATATATATATATATATATATATATATATATATATATATATATATATATATATATATATATATATATATATATATATATATATATATACAGTGGTACCTCCCATAACGAATTTAATCCGTTCCATGTTCGTCATGTGAAACGGACGTCATACAAAACGAGTGTCCCCCATGTAACCAGTGTGATGCACTGTGTTTATTGTGAAATTTCCCTAGTGTGCATTACATCAAATGTTCCCCAAAATATAATTTTTCTTTGTAAAATGATAAATTACCGTCCCTGAACATGTCTATGTAAAAATAATTACCAAATTCCACTTACTTTGGCTGTGAGGGCGTGGACAAGGTGCGCTGTGACGTCATCAGGGGCTGGTCGCCCGTGTGTGAAGCTCCCGGACACGGTCGCGCAGGCCATTCAAGCACCGCGTGTTGCCACAAATATATTTTCAAATATTTTTCCTATGCATTTCCAATGCGGTTTTATTTGTTTCTTTTATCGTATATGATGCATATTTGTGACCTTTACAATATGTATACAGTAGAATGTTCATAATTTTCCATGAAACTGTGATACATGTGTCAGTAATGTGTCCACAATAAATGTTTATTGTCACAATATTACGTGGTAAAAATGCACTAATATTACAATATGTACAGTTTCACATACTATTTACACAGTAACACACTGTATTACACACTCAGTACTTTGGAGGTGCGTAATAGTCAACGAAGTAGTCCATGGTACACAGCGCGACTTTGCTCTCCTTGCACCAGCTACAGATAGATTTTTGTTTCCTGTTTCATCGTTCTGTGTGCTTGCAAATAACGCACTCGCGTGCACTCTTGGCTTTAGTACTTGTAGGTGGTATGTAGCCAAGCTTGTAAAGCATAAGGTAGTATTGAAACGATTATAGGAAAAGCTCAATTTGTAAGGTAGTCTTGAAAAGATCGCTTTGTAAGGTCCCACACAGGAAGAGATTCAGCTAGCCTCAAAGAGTGTCCATCAGTCAGGAAGAGATTCAGCTAGCCTCAAAGAGTGTCCATCAGTCAGGAAAAGATTCAGGTATTCTTAAAAATATCAATGAACACCACCACCATGGAAGCCGCTAACACTGTTCATCTATGCTACTTGTATCAGATGCATCATCACTGAACGCAGAAAACGATTCATCTATGTATCATCTATATACATTAGAGATGGCAAGGGTGGGGCTCAGAGCTACACCTGGATACGCTCGCTGTATCATCCTCATAGGTGCTGTATCACAGGCATCCGACCGTTGTGTTAAGCCCTTATTGCGCCTAGCTTCACCAATGTTATGACCCTTATGTTCTTCAAACAATAGGGTCTGAATTGCACTGACTGAGTACAGTCTTTCAACACCGTGTGGGACAGGTGTTTGAGAGCCAGAGGCATGTGTGCTACAAATGGTTGCTCACGCACTACTAACCCAGCCAGCAGCCCTTGTCTTTCATATTCGTTATAGCAAAAGGTTCGTTCAGTGTTTGTTGGGTAGGCTGCTCCATTATGACAATCTTTCTTTGTTTCAAATGTGTTCCATTTGTTTTGTATTTATCACTTACGTCTCAATAATGGAGCAGCCTACCCGACAAACACTGAACGAACCTTTATGACATATGTCCATTTTTCAAATTGTTTCAACAGTTCTTTTATTTTTCGTTTTTTTTTTTTTTTTTTTTAAGAAACATGGAGCAGTCGACCTGTAGACCACCGAACGAACATTTTTGACATTTGTACTGGTTTTCAAAATTCTTCATATTTTTTATTATTTACGTTTTTTGTATGTAAGAAACATGGAGCAGCCTACCTGCCGACCACCGAACGAACCTTTTGCTATAAGACAAATGAAAAATAAATATTGAACACATTTGAAGAAAGGAAAATGTCATAATGGTTTATTCAGTGTATGTAAGGTAGGCTTCTCCATTATTGAGACGTAAATGACAAATAAAAAACAAATGGAACACATTTGAAACAAAGAAAGATTGTTATAATGGAGCAGCCTACCTGCCGAACACCGAACGAACTTTTTTGACATTTGTTGTATATCAGATATTTCATTTCTTTTTTCCTACAAAAACGTCAATGCTTTGCAACATCTCAGCAGTCACCCTTTTATATCCCAGCATCATTAGCATCTTTAAACAAGAACAACATAATTTATGTGCATCGTCGGAGGCGTCTAAGAATGTGCAAGCAGCAGCGCGACCCCACCATGTGGTGTTGACGTTACTCAAACCAGCGTTCGTCATACGGGACGATTTGACGCCGATCGGGCCGTTCGTTACCCAAAATATTCGTCTTTTGGGGCAATCGTTATGCGAGGTACCACTGTATATATATATATATATATATATATATATATATATATATATATATATATTCAGTTGCATATTGTCCTGGGGACCATTCAGGCTTGTTCGCATATATATATATATATATATATATATATATATATATATATATATATATATATATATATATATATATATATTATTAAATATGACCGAAAAAGTAAGATTAATAATTCTAACACGAATTTTCTCAATCTTTCGTACATTTCTTTTCACTGTTGGAGGTAAATAAAAAATCAATTCTCCAAAATTCATTTTTATTTCTAGTCTGACGCGACACGAGCGCATTTCGTAAAACTTATTACATTTTTAAAGACTTTAGTTTACAAATACACAACTGAATAGAACTTACGCATCTCCGATTTTATATCTACATTTTAGTGAGGTGGATGGGGTGAGGTGGCATTAATAGGGTATTAATTTCATCAACACAAGACAGAACAAGAGGTGGCATTAATAGGGTATTAATTTCATCAACACAAGACAGAACACGAAACAATGGGTATTGAATAGAAGTGTTTGTAGAAAGCCTATTGGTCCATATTTCTTGATGCTTCTATATTGGAGCGGAGTCTTGAGGTGGGTAGAATATAGTTGTGCATTAATTGGCTGTTGATTGCTGGTGTTGACTTCTTGATGTGTAGTGCCTCGCAAACGTCAAGCCGCCTGCTATCGCTGTATCTATCGATGATTTCTGTGTTGTTTACTAGGATTTCTCTGGCGATGGTTTGGTTTGGTCTTCCCACAGAAGACCAAACCAAACAAAGAGAAAGGTTTCTCTTCCCACAACCAAACCATCGCCAGAGAAATCCTATAATCCTATGAAATCCTATGAAATAGCTTCGGCTATCACTTCCTTTTGTCCGGTCGTGATGGTCAAGCGGATTAAGGCGTCCCTGTACATACCAGTTGCGTTGCTCCTGGCAGTATGGGTTCGAGTCACTTCTGGGGTGTAAGTTTTCAGTTGTATATAGTCCTGGGGACCATTCAGGCTTGTTTGCATTTGTGTTCCTCACGTGTGCCCCAAAGAATGAGGTGATTTGATAAAATGCTATGCCCAAGATTACCATCCGAGTGCCGGCGGGGAAGTGGTTCAAATAGCTTCGGCTATCACTTCCTTTTGTCCGGTCGTGATGGTCAAGCGGATTAAGGCGTCCCTGTACATACCAGTTGCGTTGCTCCTGGCAGTATGGGTTCGTTTCACTTCTGGGGTGTGAGTTTTCAGTTGTATATAGTCCTGGGGACCATTCAGGCTTGTTTGCATTTGTGTTCCTCACGTGTGCCCCAAAGAATGAGGTGATTTGATAAAATGCTATGCCCAAGATTACCATCTGAGTGCCGGCGAGGAAGTGGTTCAAATAGCTTCGGCTATCACTTCCTTTTGTCCGGTCGTGATGGTCAAGCGGATTAAGGCGTCCCTGTACATACCAGTTGCGTTGCTCCTGGCAGTATGGGTTCGAGTCACTTCTGGGGTGTGAGTTTTCAGTTGTATATAGTCCTGGGGACCATTCAGGCTTGTTTGCATTTGTGTTCCTCACGTGTGCCCCAAAGAATGAGTTGATTTGATAAAATGCTATGCCCAAGATTACCATCCGAGTGCCGGCGGGGAAGTGGTTCAAATACCTTCGGCTATCACTTCCTTTTGTCCGGTCGTGATGGTCAAGCGGATTAAGGCGTCCCTGTACATACCAGTTGCGTTGCTCCTGGCAGTATGGGTTCGAGTCACTTCTGGGGTGTGAGTTTTCAGTTGTATATAGTCCTGGGGACCATTCAGGCTTGTTTGCATTTGTGTTCCTCACGTGTGCCCCAAAGAATGAGGTGATTTGATAAAATGCTATGCCCAAGATTACCATCCGAGTGCCGGCGGGGAAGTGGTTCAAATAGCTTCGGCTATCACTTCCTTTTGTCCGGTCGTGATGGTCAAGCGGATTAAGGTGTCCCTGTACATACCAGTTGCATTGCTCCTGGCAGTATGGGTTCGAGTCACTTCTGGGTTGTGAGTTTTCAGTTGTATATAGTCCTGGGGACCATTCAGGCTTGTTTGCATTTGTGTTCCTCACGTGTGCCCCAAAGAATAAGGTGATTTGATAAAATGCTATGCCCAAGATTACCATCCGAGTGCCGGCGTGGAAGTGGTTCAAATAGCTTCGGCTATCACTTCCTTTTGTCCGGTCGTGATGGTCAAGCGGATTAAGGCGTCCCTGTACATACCAGTTGCGTTGCTCCTCGCAGTATGGGTTCGAGTCACTTCTGGGGTGTGAGTTTTCAGCTGTATATAGTCCTGGGGACCATTCAGGCTTGTTTGCATATATATATATATATATATATATATATATATATATATATATATATATATATATATATATATATATATATATATATAGCAGACTATGTGTTGGAGGCAGTTCACGAGTTTGTGTACCTGGGCTCCACAATCTCAGACACCCATTCCCTGGACACTGAGCTCAACAGGCGTATCGGGAAGGCCGCAACAACACTGGCCAGGCTCACAAAGCGTGTTTGGGAAAATACCAAACTGACAGTGCACACCAAGGCACAAGTCTACATGGCATGTGTGATGAGTACACTTCTCTACGGCTCGGAATCCTGGACCCTGCGCTCTCGCCAGGAGAGACGGCTTAACCCTTAAACTGCGCAACGCGCCTGCAGGCTCATGTCTGGTTTGCGCAACGCGCCTCCGGGTATTTGTATTTTTCACGTTCCATTCAAAACTCCCACGGCTACATGGGGTTCACATCAGCTTCCTCAGGGCTCTTGTAAACAGACGCCATCTTTAAAAAAAATCGTGGTCCACATTCCCGGGTATGGGAGCCTCAGTAGTGTGTGAGCAACCAAGGCTGGCGCTCGCAGCATGAGCGCACAGCACTGCTGTTCAGCATGTGACCACAGCATCGCCTAATAATGTCAAAATATATATATAACTTGTATTATTTAGCTATGATAGTGTTATATTAGAGCCTGAGTGTGATAATGACTGGGTACAATGTTCAAATTTCAGTGATTCAATGCTGTTCACGATGTTCACAGCGCTAGCCACAGCACCACAGCATTATTTCGTTCATCTAGGAATCTTCAAATGATTTCTTAGGTTCCTTTTCAAATTAGACGTGTGGTCAATTATTCATTTACAGGAATTAGTGACCAGGATTGTGATAATAGCAGGATTGTGGTTATAATTAGCGTTGTGCGTAGTATTGTGGAAGGAGGAATTTTGATGAGGGAGGGAGGGCGAGAATTGAGGTAGCCTCATTGTGTGTGTGTGGCTGCCACTCTTGTTTTGCTCACCATACTAGCTTAGTGGTTCGCTATGGGCAACATATATGTACATGGGTATATATAGTGTGTGTATATAGTGTATGAACAGCAACAGGAGAATGTTGAGAGGAGCTATTTTGGTGAGGGAGGTGACGTAATCGTAGCGTCGTCTGCTGTGTGATTTTTCATGCAGTGTATGGTGGCCACTGTACTGTTTGGACACAATACCAGCTTACTTGCATAGTTCTGGTAAATAAAACATGTAGATAGGTATATAGACCATGTGTAATAAGAACTATAACAATATGGTGGGAGGAGCAATGTTGACGAGTAAGACGTTGGAGTGAGGGAGAATGGCTGGGTGTGGCTGCTCTCACTCGAGGTGTTCTGAATGTGTTCATGGCCAAATGCTCCTATTGGCCCATACGAGGCAGCTGCTATTGGCCCAAACGAGGCAGCTGCTATTGGCCCAAACGAGGCAGCTGCTATTGGCCCATACGACGCAGCTGCTATTGGCCCATACGAGGCAGCTGCTATTGGCCCATACGAGGCGGCTGCTATTGGCCCATACGAGGCAGCTGCTATTGGCCCATACGAGGCAGCTGCTATTGGCCCATACGGGGCAGCTGCTATTGGCCCATACGAGGCAGCTGATATTGGCCCATACGAGGCAGCTGCTGTTGGCTCATACGAAGCAGCTGCTACGCGGTGTTCTGAATGTGTTGATGATGAATGTATATAGTGTGTGACAGTGTATAGTGTGTAAATAGATTGTATATATACACAAATTAGCATGATACATAGTAAATATGTGCTGCATATGTGTACACAAGTTTCATGCACGTAACACAGTGTCTACGGACAGTACGGATGTTGTACTGCGATATTATAGTGTACGTGTTCATTATACATTGGATTGGCACATAAAAACAATGAAAATGTATTTGGAAAGGTGCGCAAAAAATGAACGAAAATATATTCGCGGCAACTCGCACACCCCGCCCCGAGCGCCCCACCGCCCCCGAGAGCTTACGGCACGTGCGCACGGGGAATGATGACGTCATGCCCCAACTTCCGGACCCCATAGCAGCCAAAGTAAGTACAATTTCTACTTTTTTTTTACATACCCATACTGAGGGAAGGGTTTTTGACACTTTAAAAAGAAAAAAGAATTTTTTCCAGAGAATTTATTTCCTGCGCACTGCGGGGGTGTCACATTTGGAGGCAACACAGTTAAGGGGTTAATGCCTTTCACATGCAGAACCTGAGACACATCCTTGACATCACGTGGAAAGACCACGTCACCAACAACACTGTACTCGAGAGAACAGGAGTCCCTTCAATGTTCACTCTCCTGAAACAGAGACGCATGCAATGGCTGGGACATGTCACACGCATGGTCGATGGCCGCATACCGAAGGACATCTTGTATGGAGAACTGGCATCAGGAAGGAGACCCACCGGAAGACCTCAGCTACGTTTCGAAGATGCCTGCAAACGCGATCTCAAGCAGATGAACATCGACATCAACACTTGGGAGGCAGCAGCTGCAGACAGATCTGCTTGGAGATGTAAAGTGCAGAAGGGACTCCAGCAATTCGAGGATGAACTGAAGAGACAGGCGGAGGATAATAGATTTCAGAGGAGGTCTAGACTACTGTCAGACGCACCCGCCTCGGCGTTTATCTGCGCTCGCTGCAGTCGAGACTGTCATTCTTGGGTTGGCCTTCACAGCCACAGCAGGCGCTACATCCAACTAGACTACAACAACTAGACACCCAGGGCACAACTCCATAACCCCACACGATTGACGGATGCATGCTACTATATATATTTATACATATCCCAGAAGTGACTCAAACCCATACTGCCAGGAGCACTCTGCTGGCATAGAAGATCCCTTAACCACTCTCTTTCAGTTAACTATACTTTCAGTTGCATATAGTCCTGGGGACCATTTAGTGCTTGTTTGCATATACAGTATATATATATATATATATATATATATAAATGCTTCTTTTCCACAGCCCATAAAACGGAGGAAAGGGTCCTGAAAGATATCGTTAGTAGAAACGTTATCCCTACAGACAAAAATCAGAAGTTACAACTGACAATTTACTATAAAAAAAAAAAACGGCCAGCCTACTCATGAGAAACTCTCCAGACACAAAGCAGAACGCTTTAAAAGAGACCAACGTCGTCTATGCCTTCAAATGCCCTCTTGGGGACTGTAAGCCTCAAAAAACTCAGTATATAGGCAAGACAACAACATCTCTTTCCAGGTGTTTAACGATGCATAAGCAACAGGGCTCCATTAAGGAACATATAGTCTCTTCCCACAACCAAACCATCACCAGAGAAATCTTAGCAAACAACACAGAAATCATCGATAGATACAGCGATAGCAGGCGGCTTGACGTCTGCGAGGCACTACACATCAAGAAGTCAACACCAGCAATCAACAGCCAATTAATGCACAACTATATTCTACCCACTTCAAGACTCCGCTCCAATATAGACGCATCAAGAAATATGGGCCAATAAAAATAGGCCTTCTGCAGTTACCTATCTTTAACACCCATTGTTTCGTGTTCTGTCTTGTGTAAAAAGTTTATTTTCACCTCATCCAAAACTATTGTAACATGTCACCTCATCCAAATGTAGGTATAAAAAACTCGAAGATGTTTAAGCTCTATTCAGTTAAAGTTGTGTGTGTGTGTGTGTAAACTAAAGTCTTTGAAAATGTAATAAGTTTTACGAAACGCGCTCAAGTGTCGCGTCAGACTAGAAATAAAAATGAATTTTGGAGAATTGATTTTTGAATAACCATCAACAGTGAAAAGAAACGTAAGAAAGATCGAGAAAATTCGTGTTAGAATTATTAATCTTACTTTTTCGGTCATATTTAACACTTTCGCGCTCTCGGTGCTCAAAAAAAAACAATACCCCAGATGCTTTCGGCACTTCGCGCGCCTACGCGGTAAGACCGAAAAAGTGTACACTCTTTTGACTGTCCTGACAACAATTGAAGGCGCACGTATTTAAATTTAGTATCACTGTGTTCGCAATGAAATTGTCTATAAGAGCATACCTATGAAATGCCGCCAAAGCATAAGGATTATCAACACCAAATAAAAAACTATGCAGATCACTCGCCAAGAGCGCCAAACAGCAACAAAATGTTTCTACTCTCTTAATGGTTGCGAAGCCTACAGTTGTCCTACATCGCTAATTTTGGTGTCATTGGAATCGCAATAAAATTCTCTACACGGACATATGCATATGAATGTTTAATATAGGTAATTGCCCACCCGCAAGAGTGTGTGAAGTGGAGAGTAGTTAGCCGCGAGCGCACTGGCGAAAACACAGGGGGGAAATCATGCTTGGAAAGTTTATACGTTTCCTGACCCTACTTTTCTATGTACGTATTTCTTTTTTATACCAATGTGTTCGCAATAAAATTTTCTACAAGATGAACTGTATAACATTTGTACAAAGCATGTGTAAGAGAAGCGCCAAATATAGAACCACGTCGCTCAGTATGCGTTCGCTGCAGAAACGAACGCATTGTTTTCGTTCGTTTGATGTTTGTCATGTTTATACTTGTTGAAACATTTTATAATTTGTATGACAGTGATCGCAGTAAAATTCCCTACACAGACATATACATAACACATACAAATATTTCCCACGTGTTGGATATATCAACGGCTAAAGGGAACCCACTGCCACACGCTCGCCACACCCCCAAACATACTTTGTGTATTTTTTTTTTACTCATAGAAGTTTATGAGATATAATATTCATTCTGGTACCAAAAAATTCGCAAATAAATTCTCTACAAAACAAAAGTATCCCCATCCATTTCGGTTAAAAAATGGAATTTATAGAAATATTTTTTTGATTGACGAGAAAAGTAGGCTGTTATGCGGAATCGTAAGAAAAAAAAGCGACGAGTTATCTCTAATCTAAAGCGCGAAAGTGTTAATAATATATATATATATATATATATATATATATATATATATATATATATATATATATATATATATATATATATATATATTTATATATATATATGCAAACAAGCCTGAATGGTCCCCAGGACTATATGCAACTGAAAACTTACACCCCAGAAGTGACTCGAACCCATACTGCCAGGAGCAACGCAACTGGTATGTACAGGACCTACCTTGAGGTTACCTTGAGGTGCTTCCGGGGCTTAGCGTCCCCGCGGCCCGGTCGTCAACCAGGCCTCCTGGTTGCTGGACTGATCAACCAGGCTGTTGGACGCGGCTGCTCGCAGCCTGACGTATGAGTCACAGCCTGGTTGACCAGGTATCCTTTGGAGGTGCTTATCCAGTTCTCTCTTGAACACTGTGAGGGGTCGGCCAGTTATGCCCCTTATGTGTAGTGGAAGCGTGTTGAACAGTCTCGGGCCTCTGATGTTGATAGAGTTCTCTCTCAGAGTACCTGTTGCACCTCTGCTTTTCAACGGGGATATTCTGCACATCCTGCCATGTCTTCTGGTCTCATGTGATGTTATTTCTAACATCACATGATGTTAACGCCTTAATCCATCGGAGGGGGGCTCGGTCAAGTGGATTAAGGCGTCCTGTACATACCAGTTGTGTTGCTCCTGGCAGTATGGGTTCGAGTCACTTCTGGGGTATGAGTTATATATATATATATATATATATATATATATATATATATATATATATATATATATATATATATATATATATATATATATATATGAACTAGCTATGAACTAATAGCTAAGCGGCTTGTATATTGGGTACATCTGGTCTCTTACCCTCGACCGCGGCGGTAACGTTATGGTCAGGAAACCACAAATATTTACAATGGGGCTCGTTCAGTCAATATGATTCCTTTGACATCACTCAACTTATGTATTCTGCTCTCATATTGACAATTTGAATGATATCAAGAATATTTGGAATATCTTCTGGCATAGATAGTGCTATAGTTGATTGTTGTTCAGGACCTATCCAGTAGGTCGAGACTGGTCTCATTAGCATCTCTCAGATTAGTGGGAAGAAAGATTTGCTGCAAGAATGTGTGTTCTCAGAGCTAATTAGGGTAACTAAAATACATATTTCCTAAATAAATACTTTAATTGCAAATATTTGAAAAATATATGGTATGTTTTACCATATTTTTGGGGGGCTATTAGGCCAATTAGCCTAACGTCTATTGTGGGAAAGTTACTCGAATCGATAATTGCAAATAAAATTTGTCTTCATCTTGAAAAACATAAATTAATAATTGAGTCGCAACATGGTTTTATAAATGGCCATTTATGTTTAACAAATTTATTATCTTTTTATTCTAGCATAGTTGAGGCAGTTGATAGTGGTAAGGATTATGATGTTGTGTACCTTTACTTTAGCAAAGCTTTTGATACAGTGCCACATCAAAGACTGATTAAAAAGATAGAGGCTCATGGTATTGGGGGTGCTATATTAAGCTGGATTAGGGCATGGCTATACCAAAGGAAACAGAGAGTTAGTATATGTAGAGTCAAGTCAGAGTGGGAAAATGTTGTAAGTGGAGTGCCTCAAGGCTCTGTCCTGGGACCTCTGTTGTTTATAATATATATAAATATTTAGATTCAGGTTTGAGTAGCAACATTTGCAAATTTGCTGATGATACAAAAATCGGTAGGGAAATTAATACGGAAGAAGACTCACTATCACGGTCGGCCGAGTGGACAGCACGCTGGACTTGTGATCCTGTGGTCCTGGGTTTGATCCCAGGCGCCGGCGAGAAACAATGGGCAGAGTTTCTTTCACCCTATGCCCCTGTTACCTAGCAGTAAAATAGGTACCTGGGTGTTAGTCAGCTGTCACGGGCTGCTTCCTGGGAGTGGAGGCCTGGTCGAGGACCGGGCCGCGGGGACACTAAAAAAGCCCCGAAATCATCTCAAGATAACCTCAAGATAATCACTTGAAGTTGATCTAAATAGGGGTTTGAAATGGTCAAAGGATTTGCAGATGCAGTTTAATGCTGATAAATGTAAAGTTCTGAGGCTAGGTAATGATGATTAGTAATGAAGATAATGATAATAGCAAAGCTGCTATTAGGACAATATCCAACTCTGGACCCAGACATCACTCGGTACCCCTACTCAAATCTCTGAATATGTTAGATATTAAGTCACTGCACATTCTCTCATGTGTATTATACATATATAAAATGCTGAACTGTAATGCCAATCCTGACCTCAAAAGCTTCATTGAAGGTTATAACAGATCCCATGAGCACCACACCAGAAATATATTCAGTTTTGATATTCCAAGAGTATGACTTAATCAAACTAGAAATGCTCTACAAATCAAGGGACCCAGAATGTGGAATGACCTTCCCAACCATGTTAATGACTGTACCTCTCTCAACCAGTTTAAGATAAAAACGAAGCACTACCTAATAAATTCCCTGTAACCTACCTTACCCCTCTATTGTCAACCCATGCCTGTTTTCTTAAACAACGCTGTTTGTCGACCTAATTGTATTTGTGCTGCTTTTTCAGCCATGTTTCCCCCTTTTTTTATCTTTATTTTTATTTGTTCTCAACACATTTTATTCTTTATACTCAATTAGTATTAAGTTTTTAGTCATTAATGTTTTTTCCTGCCCGAAACGCTTTGCGTATTAGTGGCTTTAGGCATTGTATGTACTAGCTCCATCTATAAATCGATCAATTTATGTAAAATCTCTTGTATGTATGTACCTTACCTGAATAAACATTTTATTTTATTTTTTATTTTTTATTTTATGATAGAGTTACAAGATACAAGCCAGATGGTGTTGAGATTGCGAAGTCGGATTGCGAAAGGGATCTGGGAGTTATGATTAGTAAGAATTTAAACCAAAGGATCAATGCATGAATGTTCGTAATAAGGCAAATAGGACACCGGGATTTATTAATCGAAGTGTTAGTAACAAGACACCTGGTGTGGTTCTTCAGCTGTATCTAGCTCTGGTTAGGCCCTATTTGGATTACGCAGTTCAGTTTTGGTCGCTGTACTATAGAATGGATATAAATTCACTTGAACATGAATTTATACGTGAATGGGGTCAAATAGATTGGAAAGCCTTGGGTATGGGGTGTGGGCCGGTCTTGGAGCGAGACATGAACCCAGCAACAGGTGACGTAATAGGGGATTTTGATGTGGATTTAATATATAACTTATTTAAGAATATTCTAAACAAAGCACAGGAACGTAGTATACCATACAAATTGAATAGATCGAATATTAATGACCCAAAGTGGATAACAAATAATTTAAAGAACCTTATATGTAAATAGAGAGCTTGGTACAAAAGTATTAAGAATGGGGAAGTCAGTTTAGAACAGGAATTCATACAACTGGTTAGAAATGTTAAAAAAGAGATTAGGAAAGCAAAAAGAAACTATGAAGTTCGCATAGCAGAGCAAGCAAAGTCAAATCCAAAAGGGTTTTTTCAGTTATATCGAACTAAGACTAGGGAAAGGATAGGTCCATTAAAATCTGAGACAGGTCAAATAACGGATAATGACAAGGAGATGAGTAGTATTTTTAACAAATATTTTATATCTCTATTTACTAAAGAAGAACTTAACAATATGCCTTCAGCCGAACAAGTCTATGTGGGTGGGGATGAGGATAGGTTGACTAGTTTAGCAGTTACCAGGGAGGATGTAATAAGAACATAAGAACATAAGAACAAAGGTAACTGCAGAAGGCCTATTGGCCCATACGAGGCAGCTCCTAGCTATAACCACCCAATCCCACTCATATACTTGTCCAACCCGCGCTTGAAACAATCGAGGGACCCCACCTCCACCATGTTACGCGGCAATTGGTTCCACAAATCAACAACCCTGTTGCCGAACCAGTATTTACCCAAGTCTTTCCTAAATCTAAACTTATCCAATTTATACCCATTGTTTCGTGTTCTGTCTTGTGTTGATATTTTTAATACCCTATTAATATCCCCCCTGTTATGTCCATTCATCCACTTGTAAACCTCTATCATGTCACCCCTAACTCTTCGCCTTTCCAGTGAATGCAACTTAAGCTTTGTTAATCTTTCTTCATATGAAAGATTTCTAATTTGGGGAATTAACTTAGTCATCCTACTTTGGACACGTTCAAATGAATTTATATCCATTCTATAATACGGCAACCAAAACTGAACTTCATAATCTAAATGGGGCCTAACCAGAGCAAGATATAGCTTAACACTTTCGCGCTCTCCGCAAAGGTCACTCAGCCAACCGAATGTGCGCGCTGCGTTTTTATCGCTTAAGCGTAAAAACAAAAATGTGTATACTCTTTTTACTCTTCTGACCTTAGTTCTCATGCTACGTATTTCATTTTGGTACCAACGTGTTCGCAATAAAATTCTCTAGAAGAACATTAGTAAAATAAGTCACGAAACATATAGGGATACCAGCACCAAATAAATAACTACGTAGATGACTCGCCGTGAGCGCCCATCAGCAACAAAATGTTTTTACTCTTGGGATTGTAATCACCTCCACACTTGTTCTACAGCGTTAATTTTGGTATCAATGGACTCGCAATGAAATTCCCAACACGGTGATATGAATATAAGCGTAGAATAATGATGCAGCCCGCCCGCAAGAGTGTGGGAAGTGGTGAAATTGTTACCCGGTATCGGTGACGGGACGACGCACGGCGCTTTGAAAGTTTATACTTATTTCACTCTCATGACATTAATTTTCTATGTACGTCATTCATTTTTATGTCAATGTGTTCGCAATAGAATGTTCTATGTGCCCATAGGTAAAAAATATCAACAAAGCGTAAGTTAGAATAGCGACAAATATAAAACAACGCTGGAACATATCAGTGAGCGTCAAACACACACGAAATATTTTTACTTTTGTTATGTTTGTCAAGATTATACTTGTTGCACACAGTTATTTTTGGTTGTATATTGATCGGAATAAAATTCCCTAAACAGACATATGCATATAATACATAATATGGGGGAAGAATTACCAGTATAAACGGCTAAAGTCACCCACCTGCAACCCGTTTGGGACAAAATACCATTTGATCGAAGTTATCCACACCTTTCATGAACTTATTGTACCATGCAGCCTAGTGGTGAGAAAGAGAGCCTCATAGAGCGCAGTTTGAAACAAACCCAAAGTAAATCGGATAAAAATTGAATTTTATACAAATATTTTAAAAGTAGACATAACTTTATGTCCACTATGCATTTACGTTAGACGAAACCGAACGCGCCGGCGCGTCCAGATAGCGTGAAAGTGTTAAGAACCACACCAGGTGTCTTGTTACTAACGCTTCGATTAATAAATCCCAGTGTCCTATTCGCCTTATTACGAACATTCATGCATTGATCCTTTTGTTTTAAATTCTTACTAATCATAACTCCCAGATCCCTTTCGCAATCCAACTTCGCAATCTCAACACCATCTAGCTCGTATCTTGTAACTCTATCATCATTACCTAGCCTCAGAACTTTACATTTATCAGCATTAAACTGCATTTGCCAATCCTTTGACCATTTCAAAACCCTATCTAGATCAACTTGAAGTGATAGTGAGTCCTCCTCCGAATTAATTTCCCTACCGATTTTCGTATCATCGGCAAATTTGCAAATGTTGCTACTCAAACCTGAATCTAAATCATTTATATATATTATAAACAACAGAGGTCCCAGGACAGAGCCCTGAGGTACTCCACTAACAACATTATCCCACTCTGACTTAACCCCATTTATACTAACTCTGTTTCCTTTGGAATAGCCATGCCCTAATCCAAGTTAATATAGCACCCCCAATACCATGAGCTTCTATTTTTTTAATTAGTCTTTCATGTGGCACTGTATCAAAAGCTTTGCTAAAGTCAAGGTACACAACATCACAATCCTTACCACTATCAACTGCCTCAACTATGCTGGAATAAAATGTTAGCAAATTTGTTAAACATGAACAGCCATTTGTAAAACCGTGTTGCGACTCATTTATTAATTTATGTTTTTCAAGATGGAGACGAATTGTATTTGCAATTATTGATTCAAGTAACTTTCCCACAATAGACGTTAGGCTAATTGGCCGATAGTTTGACGCAAGTGATCTATCTCCTTTCTTAAACATTGGTACCACATTAGCTACCTTCCATGACTCTGGCACTCTGCCTGACTCTATTGATTTATTAAATATGGTAGACAGTGGCTCGGAATGCTCCTCTTTGCATTCTTTAAGCACCCTGGGAAACACTTCATCCGGCCCTGGGGCTTTGTTTGATTTTAGTTTTTCTAATTGTTTAATTACATCCTCCCTGGTAACTGCTAGACTAGTCAACCTGTCCTCATCCCCACCCACATAGACTTGTTCGGCTGAAGGCATATTGTTAAGTTCTTCTTTAGTAAATACAGATATAAAATATTTGTTAAAAATATTACTCATCTCCTTGTTATTATCCGTTATATGACCTGTCTCAGATTTTAATGGACCTATCCTTTCCCTAGTCTTAGTTCGATATAACTGAAAAAACCTTTAGGATTTGACTTTGCTTGCTCTGCTATGCGAACTTCATAGTTTCTTTTTGCTTTCCTAATCTCTTTTTTAACATTTCTAACCAGTTGTATGAATTCCTGTTCTAAACTGACTTCCCCATTCTTAATCCTTTTGTACCAAGCTCTCTTTTTACCTATGAGGTTCTTTAAATTATTTGTTATCCACTTTAGGTCATTAGTATTCGATCTATTCAATTTGTATGGTATACTACGTTCCTGTGCTTTGTTTAGAATATTCTTAAATAAGTTATATATTAAATCCACATCGAAATCCCCTTTTACGCCACCTATCGCTGGGTTCATGTCTCGCTCTAAGACCGGCCCACACCCCATACCCAAGACTTTCTAATCTATTTGACCCAAAAAATTTCTTAGGCTATTAAAATCAGCTTTTCAAAAATCTGGCACTTTAACCCCTTAACTGCGTTGCCTCCAAATGTGACACCCCCGCAGTGCGCAGGAAATAAATTCTCTGGAAAAAATTCTTTTTTTCTTTTTAAAGTGTCAAAAACCCTTCCCTCAGTATGGGTATGTAAAAAAAAAAGTCGAAATTGTACATACTTTGGCTGCTATGGGGGCCGGAAGTTGGGGCGTGACGTCATCATTCCCTATGGGCCCGTGCCGTAAGCTCTCAGGGGCGGTGGGGCGGGGCGCGCGAGTTGCCGCGAATATATTTTCGTTCATTTTTTGCGCACCTTTCCAAATACATTTTCATTGTTTTTATGTGCCAATCTAATGTATAATGAACACTTACACTATAATATCGCAGTACAGCATCCGTACTGTCCGTAGACACTGTGTTACGTGCATGAAACTTGTGTACACATATGCAGCACATATTTACTATGTATCATGCTAATTTGTGTATATATACAATCTATTTACACACTATACACTGTCACACACTATATACATTCACCATCAACACATTCAGAACACCGTGTAGCAGCTGCTTCGTATGGGCCAATAGCAGCTGCCTCGTATGGGCCAATAGCAGCTGCCTCGTATGGGCCAACAGCAGCTGCCTCGTATGGACCAATAGCAGCTGCCTCGTATGGACCAATAGCAGCTGCCTCGTATGGGCCAACAGCAGCTGCCTCGTATGGGCCAACAGCAGCTGCCTCGTATGGGCCAACAGCAGCTGCCTCGTATGGGCCTACAGCAGCTGCCTCGTATGGGCCAACAGCAGCTGCCTCGTATGGGCCAACAGCAGCTGCCCCGTATGGGCCAACAGCAGCTGCCTCGTATGGGCCAATACCAGCTGCCGCGTATGGGTCAACAGCAGCTGCCTCGTATGGGCCAATAGCAGCTGCCGCGTATGGGCCAATACCAGCTGCCTCGTATGGGCCAATAGCAGCTGCCGCGTATGGGCCAACAGCAGCTGCCGCGTATGGGCCAACAGCAGCTGCCGCGTATGGGCCAACAGCAGCTGCCGCGTATGGGCCAACAGCAGCTGCCTCGTATGGGCCAATTGCAGCTGCCTCGTATGGGCGAATAGCAGCTGCCTCGTATGGGCCAATAGCAGCTGCCTCGTATGGGCCAATAGGAGCATTTGGCAATGAACACATTCAGAACACCTCGAGTGAGAGCAGCCACACCCAGCCTGTCTCCCTCACTCCAACATCTTACTCGCCAACATTGCTCCTCCCACCATATTGTTATAGTTCTTATTACACATGTTCTATATACCTATCTACATGTTTTATTTACTAGAACTATGGAAGTAAGCCTGTATTGTGTCCAAACAGTACAGTGGCCACCATACACTGCATGAAAAATCACACAGCAGACGACGCTACGATTACGTCACCTCCCTCACCAAAATAGCTCCTCTCAACATTCTCCTGTTGCTGTTCTTACACTATATACACACACTATATATACCCATGTACATATGTGTTGCCCATAGCGAACCACTAAGCTAGTATGGTGAGCAAAACAAGAGTGGCAGCCACACACACAATGAGGCTACCTCAATTCTCGCGCTCCCTACCTCATCAAAATTCCTCCTTCCACAATACTACGCACAACGCTAATTATAACCACATTCCTGCTATTATCACAATCCTGGTCACTAATTCCTGTAAATGAATAATTGACCACACGTTTATTTTGAAAAGGAACCTAAGAAATCATTTGAAGATTCCTAGATGAACGAAATAATGCTGTGGTGCTGTGGCTAGCGCTGTTAACATCGTGAACAGCATTGAATCACTGATATTTGAACATTGTACCCAGTCATTATCACACTCAGGCTCTAATATAACACTATCATAGCTAAATAATACAAGTTATATATATATTTTGACATTATTAGGCGATGCTGTGGTCACATGCTGAACAGCAGTGCTGTGCGCTCATGCTGCGAGCGCCAGCCTTGGTTGTTCACACACTACTGAGGCTCCCACACCCGGGAATGTTGACCACGATTTTTTTTAAAGATGGCGTCTGTTTACAAGAGCCCTGAGGAAGCTGATGTGAACCCCATGTAGCCGCGGGAGTTTTGAATGGAACGTGAAAAATACAAATACCCGGAGGCGCGTTGCGCAAACCAGACGTGAGCCTGCAGGCGCGTTGCGCAGTTTAAGGGTTAACATAATTTTCTCCTACAGGTCTATTCCTTTCTATGCTAAATCTGATTACTTTGTGATCACTGTTCCCTAGCTCACTCCCTATTTCGATGTCATTAATTTGTGTTTCCCTGTTAGTTAACACTAAATCTAAAATATTATTTTCCCGCGTTGGTTCCTTAACCCTTAAACTGCGCATGGCGTATATATACGCCCTGAGTAACATGTCCCATGGTGCGCATGGCGTATATATACGCCATAGGGTGCCAGGCCTGATTCAAATGGCCCGCGGCTACACGGGGGTTCACAGTAGCTTCCTCAGGGCTCTTGTAAACAGATTCCATTTAAAAAAAAATCGTGAGCAATATTCTCAGGTGTGAGAGGCACAGTACTGTTGGAGCAACCAAGGCCGGCGCACGCAGCATGAGCGAACAGCACTGCTGTTCAGCTTGTGACCACAGCATCGCCGAAAAATGTCAAAATAAATATATAATTGTTATTATTTAGCGATGACAGTATTACAGATGACCCATGACTGTGATATAAATAACCAGGGTTGTGATAATAACAGGATGTTGTAATAATTACCGCTGTGGGAGGAGTGATGCTGAGAGATGGAGGGAAACAGCATCGTTTACTGACTGTGTGGCTAGCTGTTATTGTTTGCATTCACCATACCAGGTCAGTGGTTCTCTATGGTGAACACAAATGTAGATACTTATATATAATGTGTGTATTAGTGTAATAACAGCAAAAGGATTATGCTGGGAGGAGCCATATGGGTGACGGAGGTGACATCGTCTGCACGATTTGTCCAGCTGTTTAGAGGGTGGCCACTATGCTCTTTGGGCGCACTACAAGCTTAGGTGTACAGTTACGGTGCATAAAACATGTAGATATTTATATATAATATGTGTATATAGGGTAATAACACTGCAAACAGTATTGTTGGGGGAGAAAGTTTAGTGAGTGTGACCTTGAAAGAGTGAGGGAGCCACCAGCCGCCATCTGTGTATATCGACGACTCTTAGTGCCTGAACTAACTATATCAGCTTAGCTGTACAGTTGTGGTGAACAAAATATATACATACTTATATATAACGTCTGTATATAGTGTAATAACACCACAAATGGTATTATTGGGGAAGAAAGTTTAGTGCGTGTGTTGAGGGAGTGGCAGCGAGTGGCTGGCTGGTGTGTGGTGGTAACTCTTCGTTGCTTTTCGACTCAATACCAACTTAGTGGTTCGTTATGGTGACCAAAACATGCAGATACTTATATATAACCTGTGTATAGAGTGTAATAGCAGCAAAACTATTTGTTTATTGTTTTATAAACATGATAATTGAATCACTAATATGCACATCATACTTTTGAGTATAGCGATTATTCACCACTTTTATTATATAAATATATTGCAATACACACTATTGAATAATATTACTGCAAAAAACTAAGAAAAAATCAATTGGAGACATTGAAACAATTAAGTAATAATATCTTTGTGGCAACTCCCATCTGTCAGCGCGGGTGACGCAGACCGGGTCTGACGACCGCTCTGTCAACGCCCACTTTTTGCCAGACTTCCTTGGTCAATTGCGCCCAAAATATGTCACCTACGATTTTTTTTTTATTTTTTCCGTGCTCAGGGGACACAAATTAACATGTTTAGAAGACGAAAAAAAAATTTTGAATTTTTTTTTTCTTGCGCACAGGGGTGTAAATGTCCCCAGGACTCCTGAGCAGTGTAAGGGTTAATGTGTTGCGTAAGAAAGCAATCGTCAATTAATTCTAGAAAATCTTCTGCTTCACTATTCCCTGTTTTGTTCACCCAGTTTATTCCACTAAAATTAAAGTCACCCATGACATAAATACTGTTGGATCTAGATCTAGATCATACATATCTACTTCTGTTTTGTGTATTAAAATGACTACTTTTTATGTTATCTATTTCTGTAAATGATGATGATAAAGTTCAATAAATGTAAGTAAGAACATAAGATTGAAGGTAACTGCAAAAGGCTTATTGGCCCATACGAGGCAACTCCTCATATGGAGCTGCCTTTGATAAGTAATTACCAAAGAAGGCACCAAGCCGGGAAGCCTGTGTAGCACAATCAAATAAAGGTATTATTGAAACTTTATAGGAAAACGTTAAATCCTAAATATATCTTTAATATTATATTTGAAATATTGTATACTTTGCTCTCTCCATTGTACTTCTGCACCTGCTGGCCAGTTGTGTGGTGTGTTGTGCAGGTGGTGTTCATTAATGAGTGAGCTGGCAGGCCTAAATAGGACACTGGGATTTATTAATCAAAGCGTTAGTAACAAGACACCTGGTGTGGTACTTCAGCTATATCTTGCTGTGGTTAGGCCCCATTTAGATTATGCAGTTCAGTTTTGGTTGCCGTACTATAGAATGGATATAAATTCACTTGAACGTGTCCAGCGTAGGATGACAAAGTTAATTCCCCAAATTAGAAATCTTTCATATGAAGAAAGATTAACAAAGCTTAAATTGCATTCACTGGAAAGGCAAAGAGTTAGGGGTGACATGATAGAGGTTTACAAGTGGATGAATGGGCACAACAAAGGGGATATTAATAAGGTATTAAATGTATCAACACAAGACAGAACACGAAACAATGGGTATAAATTGGATAAATGTAGATTTAGGAAAAACTTGGGTAAATACTGGTTCGGTAACAGGGTTGTTGATTTGTGGAACCAATTACCGCATAATGTGGTGGAGGTGGGGTCCCTCGATTGTTTCAAGCGCAGGTTGGACATGTATATGAGTAGGATTGGGTTATTATAGATAGGAGCTGCTGTTGATACTTTTAATACCCTATTAATATCCCCTTTGTTGTGTCCATTCATCCGCTTGTAAACCTCTATCATATCACCCCTAACTCTTCGCCTTCGGTAGCCAACACGGAGGGTCTGGAACTCCCCCATTACCCTCCTAGGGCTCCCCGTCCAACTTTCGAAGTTTCCCAGTCCCCCTCCCGGGGAGAGGAGGGCTACGCGGACGGGCTACGCAGTGGCGAGGTGTGATGTTTGCTTGTTTCTTTGGGATTTGACGGAGTTCTGCCTCTCTGTTCGGTTTTCGGTTGCAATTTATATGTGGGGCTGTTTTGTTATGTCTATCTTTCTGGGTGCCTAACCCAGATAAGGAAAACCTCCAACCACAGTGGGGTTTTCCAGGGGGGGGGGGGGGCCATTGCTCCCTGTGCCTCTCTGAGGGAGCCAGGTTCAGGCTTGTGGTCCACAATAGTCTGAACTCCATTGACTAAAGCCCTGGTCTAATGTATTGCATATTAGCCCAATAGCTCCAGGGAGTCTTTGAGGTTCACCTAGAAAATGGCATTTCATTACATTCAACACTGTTTTTTTTCTGAGGGGAGCCCCTTCGGCTCCCAGAAGCTCTTCAGGCTGATATGTATATCCCTAAACTTTGGCATCAGTCAGTGTGAATGGAGTTCTTGGCCTACCGGGGACTACGAGCCAGAACCTGGCCCCCTCAGAGAGGCCTATAGAATCGCACATGGGATTTGGAGCATTCTATATCTGCCATCGACCGGGATAGGCAACCAAAAAGGTAAGAGCCTTAAAACAAACTCCTGGTGAAAATGACTAAAATAGACAAACAAGCAGACAGAACTCCCCAAATGAAAAATGAGCAAATGAGCATGACGTCACACAAGCCACGCTACATGTCTACACAGCTTTCCCCCTCCCCGGGAGGGGGAAAGGGAAGCCCCAGACCTCCGTGCTGGCGATCTACTCTTCAGTTCTTTGGCTGATGTGATAGGGCATGGTTATGTGTCTCCAGCTCCAGACTCCAAACTCTCAGACACAGCTGTTGTGCTGTTCCTTGGGTCCAATACTGCTCTTACGGTGGTGAGAGAGATGGTAGTAATATTCACAGGTACTCAGGCTGCATGTGCTTAGGGTTCCCTTCCCTGAATGTCCTTCCCCAAGTCCTTGGGGCTTGGGGTTATCTTCCATAAGTCACCTTGAGGTCTACCTCTGTTGGACTTTTGCTGCTCGGAGATCAACCTCCCTAAGTGTGTTGGGGGGGTTTCCTCCCATGTTTGCCTTGGGATAAGTGGTAGTTTTTGCACTGGTAGGGGGCACGGGGTACTTTGCAGCTAGTTTTCACCTATAACAGCAGCCGGCTCTGTTCCTCCTGGGTACATTGTATTCTTGCTAGATTTTTCTTTTTCTTTTTGCTTGGTGGGGGGGGGGGGGGGGGATCTGCCTTTGTGTCTCTTTCCCCAGTTATATTAGGGTTGATCTTCGGTTTTTGGTGGTACCCCCTGCTTTGCCCTTGTGAGTTGACATGTCCCGGGGGTTCAGCTTTAGCAGTTCATTTGGTAGCATTGGGCGCCGGTTAGCAGTACCCTGCCTGGGCTTACCCTTAGTGGTACCAGTCTATGGGGCCCTGGGATACCCCGCGGGAGCACATGGGATCCAATGGATGCGACCCCCCTTGTGTCCCCTCTCACCTTGTGTGAGTTTGAGGGTGGTCTCCAATAGTTTGAACTCCATTGACTAAAGTTCCCCTTGTCTCAGGGCGACGATCGTAATTTTTGCCTCTGTTTTGCTGCCTGATGGGTCAGTGACACCTTCGACCAGGAGTCCTGAGAGCATTGTTGCTTGTTTGTGACTCAATTCACCCAATCTACTGATGACATTATTCGGGTGCATGCGCCTCACGTATTGCAGGCTATCTTGAGGTTATCTTGAGATGATTTCAGGGCTTTTTAGTGTCCCCGCGGCCCGGTCCTCGACCAGGCCTCCACCCCCAGGAAGCAGCCCGTGACAGCTGACTAACACCTAGGTATCTATTTTACTGCTAGGTAACAGGGGCATAGGGTGAAAGAAACTCTGCCCATTGTTTCTCGCCGGCGCCTGGGATCGAACCCAGGACCACAGGATCACAAGTCCAGCGTGCTGTCCGCTCGGCCGACCGGCTAGGTTTAGGTTGCTGCAACGTGCTAGGTGGGTTGCTTCCCTTGATGCCCCGAGGCTGCTCCGCTTTGCTTATAGGGACCCGGACTTTGTGGTATTGGTTGCGTTGGCCTTGGTTCAGTCCGCACCCCCATGTTCTTCCTCTGCTATGGTTTATTCTGTCCATCTAAACCCTGCTGCCGGCTTCTAAGCATCTGAGGGCTTCGGGGTTTAGAGGTTTCAGAGATTCGAGTGGTTTCAGGGGATGCTCCTTCCGGGGTGGCAATGGAGGCATTTGAGTCGGTTCCTCCAGCCATAGCACCAGGGTCTGACCAGTGGGCCCCTTCTCTTCCTGCTTTTCTGGCTGCCCCAGCTTTTTTCATGTGAGGCTGGGGCTTTGGAGAATGACTCATCCCCGGGGCCTGATGTGGAGCTTCCTGGGGTTGGGGAGGAACTGACTTGGGGGTTTTGGGCCCTGTTGGACCCTGCCTGGGTTTTCCAACCCTCTGAGCGGGGGCTTTCTGTTACTAGGAGTGGGATTTTCCTTCCTCCCGCTGCATACGACTGGGCATCGGCCCCTCCTCGGGTTCGGTTCCATATCCCTTCGGGTTCATCAGTTCCGTCCTTCCTATGGGCAATTTTAACCGCTTTCTCAATCTTCTTATCTTGGACATGTATTCTTCCACATCATGTCGCAATCATGTTCAAATCGTATTGGGATCCTGCATGACCATTGGACACAGATGCCAATGGGCCCATATGAGCCTCCGTGATTTTGTGCTTGGTTATCAAAATTTTCACAGGTTCGGGAAGATTTTCGATACTTACAATATTATTGAAACGTCCGTAACCTTCCGGTGAGGCTTCCCTCCAGTCCTTTCTCGGACTCGTTAGTCCTCTTCCGTCTTACTTGTCATCTTTCGATTCTTTATCTCATTATTTTGTAATCACATCGTCCCTCCGTACTGTTTCAACATTAATAATAATCGTTAAATAAACCTTTTTGGCACTCTCCCCGACAGACGGGTGGTGCAGTTCAAACCTCAGGTTCATGGGCCGAGGGTGATCGTTTTATAGTTCTTTATCGCGGATTCACCTATTAGTGAGCGTCCTTTATCGTGGGTTATACCCCGTTCTCGCTCATCTTATCTCTCCAGTCATAATCCCCTAGATACTGGGGGGGTGTTCCAGATTTTATATATGAGGAAAACACCTAGTTCTTTTCTCTGCTTACGGGTGTGGGGTGGCTCGTAGTGGCGCCGCCTCCACCTCTACACTACACCTCATCTTCTCCTCCTGTGCACGCAACTCTGGACATAATCTACTAGTGATGCTCCTGGAATATTACACAGATCAGCTATGTCGTGATACGGAAGTGTCTACACTCTACAGGTGAGATTATACAGTCTGGCAACGCTGTCAGCCAGGTGGTGGTTCTCGATTTTTAGATGAGTGTTGGGTATTGTTTTAGTGTGTTGCTTGGTCACTTTGAGTGTATCTTAACGTGATCTTACTATGTCCGTATATCTTGTTCTTTGTCACACTGTGGGGCGTAGCCCCGAATTTTGGTGCCTTCTGTTTAATCTTTCAGCGACTGAATTTTTTTCGACTCTGGACACATATTCATTAACCCAGTCAATGCTATCTGGACACGCATTCATAGACTCAGTCAATGCTATTTAGACACGCATTCATAGACTCAGTCAATGCTCTCTGGACACTCATTCATTGCCTTTCGCTCAGTGCCTTGGCTGCACCTGCCTGACAGCTGGGTGGACAGCGCTTCGGATTCGTAATCCTGAAGTTCCGGAGTTTGTTCCCAGGTGGTGGCATAGACAAATGGGCAAAATGTTTCTTTCACCCTGATGCCCCTGTTACCTAGCAGTAAATAGGTACTTGGGAGTTAAACAGCTGCTACGGGCTACTTCCTGGGGGGTGTGTAACAAAAAGGAGGCCTGGTCGAGGACCGGGTTGTGGGGATGCTAAGCCCCAAAATCATCTCAAGATAACCTCAAGATAACCACCCTTATATATACACTGGGGTCTCTGTATATGTAGTTGATCATGTACATTACATTATTGATAACTGCCTGGGTCTTATTAGTTCGTCACATTGATTATACTCTTTTGTTCCTAGCTACCGGTGCTTGGACCATGTTTAGGGTATGTGCATATTGGCTATACTGATGTTGGTGCTAGGTTGAACTATGTTCATATTCAGTTCCCTGATATTGGACTGCCTCAGTGTTCAGTTATAGAACTGGGTTTTTTCATCTTCTCCTTGTATGTCACTGCCAGCTTCTGTGTTGCAATGTCTGCAGGTGGATGTAGATTTCCAGTCAACCACTCCTGCCCCTTCAGTTCCTTTTCGTTGGGACAGGAGGAGCTAGAATTACGGGCCTGGCTACAGCCTTTTCTTTGTGTTCCTTTTCCAGAAAGTACATATTTATTTTAGTGCAGAACACCTCCTGAGTAGTTCTCCTCATATATTACTCTGCGACGCGTGCGCCGTTCTGCCTTGGTGGAGCTGGTTGCGCTGTTCCTGCAGGTTGCGGGGTAGCTTTTTTTCCTTCGGGTCTCGTGATTCCGCTCGTGGTGCTCATTCCTCGTTGGCCTCTGCCTGGGGCCCTGGCTCTTAAGTTTTCGTCACCATTTTGTCCTTGTTGTTTGCAGAGTCTGGGGTTCGGCAGTTTCTACAAGCAGGTTTTTCTCTTTGTCATCCGTTATTGAACTTGTTGGTCCTTTAGGGGTCACGGTTCCTCCCGAACGGGGTGTTTCTGCTTGCTTGGGTTGGCTCTTACCCGGCTCGCCGGGTTTGGGTTCTTGGTTCGCCTCTTTCAAATGATCGGTCCGGTCTGTGAAGGGGCTGGTTCGGTCTTTTCCTCGAGTCTTCAAGTCTGGTAGTTCTGACTCGAGTCTCTCACCATCTTTTTGGTGCTCAGGTGGCTTTGTTGATGGTGTCCCAACTGCATGCTGCGTCTTGACGATGGTAAGGGGTTTAACTGGCGGTCCTTCCTTTTCTTTTTTGTCTCTTCCTAGGTATCCTGCATTTTTGGTCTTGGTCTTGTCCTTCTCTCGTAGAGGTTTGGGACCATCGTCTTGACACACACTGTCGCCTCGTATCGTGCAGCATTGGCGGAGCCGCTGCAGCTTGCTTTCGGTATTGATGTTACTTCAACACCGTTTTGCAAGCTGTCTCGGGCGTTGTTTCACCTCCGGCCTGCTCCTGCACCACCTGAGCTGTCCTGGTCTTTGGACAGAGTGCTCTCATTTCTGTCTTTGCCTCAGTTTGTTTTGCCCCTTCAGTTCAGGATTTTTTTTCCAAAGCTCTTTTCTTGTTGGCATTGGCCTCCGGGGGTCGGGTTGGGAAGCTTCAGGCTCTCCTCCGGTGAAGGGGTGTCTGCTCTTTTGGTCGTGGTGATAGGTTTGTTCGTTTGCAGCCATCTCCTTTTCTGGTGAAGAATGAGACTGCTGCTTTCCAGAGGGGTCCTTGGATTGTTGATGCACTGTTGGTTATGCTGGGGGTGCATCGTGTGTTGTGTCCAGTTGTGGCTCTCCGCTGTTCTTTGCACACCACGGCCTTTGTGGCTGGGGACGCGCTAAGTGTTGATCCGGTTTCCCTTCTTCCCTGTTCTTGGGTTCGGGTCTCTCAGGTCATCTGCAGGGTTATTCGGTCTAGCCAGAAAAAAACGAAAATGCAGAATAGAACCAGTGAAGAGCAGAGGTGCCATAGGCACAATCAGAGAACACTGTATAAACATCAGAGGTCCGCAGCTGTTCAACGTCCTCCCAGCGACTATAAGAAATATTGCCGGAACAACCGTGGACATCTTCACCCTCCTGGGGAGGGGGGAGCTGCGCAGACATGCGGCGTGGCTCATGTGACATCATACTCGTTTGCTCATTTTCATTTGAAGAGTTCTGTCCACTTGTTTGTCTATTTTAGTCGTTTTCACCAGAGTACAGATATACAGTACTCTAAATCCCATGTGCAATGCTATAGGCCATTGCTCCTTGTGCATCTCTGAGGGGGCTAAGTTCTGGCTCATGGTGTCCGGTAGGCCTAGAACTCCATTCACACTAATGCCAAAATTTAGGGATATACATATCAGCCTGGATAGCTCCGAGTGCCTCCGGGACTCAACCAGAAAATGGTGTTTCATTACATTCAACACTGCTTTTTAGTTTTCCTTGATCAGAGACTGCATTTTAATAATATAGGAAACAAGCAAAAAATTATTTTTGATGCACTACAGGAATGTCATATATTATAGCTGCGCAGCACTGTGGTTAAGTGTAAAGTACTCATAGGAATTTTATAAGCACAGATGCTCTTTGCACCTCTCTGAGAGGGCCAAGTTCTGGTTTTGGTCCCAGAAGGCATCTAGAACTCTGTGACTGATGACTCCAAATAGGATAGTGGGATAGCTTCTAGGAGCCTCCGGGGCTCACTCAGAAACTGGTGTTTCATTACCTTCAATGCTGGTTTTCTACATTCAACTCTTTATTTTTGTCAGATTCTATGATGTGAAGAGTGGGTCTATAACACTAGATGGAGTTGACCTTCATACCTTGGATCCTTCATGGTTACGGGGACGTGTTATTGGATTCATCAATCAAGAGCCTGTGTTGTTTGCTACATCCATTTTGGAAAATATTCGCTATGGGTATCCTGATGCTTCAGATGAAGAGGTTATTAGTTAATGCTTTTTGTATATTGTCCTTAATTTGTAAGTTTATCAACTAAGTATCAAATTCTAGTTTCTGGGGAGAGCCCCGTCGGCTCCCCGGAGCTTTACCAGGCTGATATGCTAATGTCAGACTTTGGCATCAGTCATGTGTATGGAGTTCTAGGGCCTACCGGGGACCACGGCCAGAACCTGGCCCCCTCAGAGAGGCAAGGGGAGCAATGGCCTATAGAAACCCCTATGTGGTTGGAAGCATTCTATGTCTGCCATCGACCGGGCCAAGCATCCAGAGAGGTAAGCATTCCAAAACAAACCCCTATTCTGGTGAAAATTGCTACCTAAAGCTGAACTAGTGGATAGAACTCCTCAATAAAAACAAGCAAACTAATATGACGTCACACGTCACCGCGCCGCTGTCTGCGCAGCTCCCCCCTCCTCGGGAGGGGGAAGGGGGAGCCCCAGACCTCCCACGCCGGCTATCCACCCATCAGTTCTTCGGCTGATGCTATAGGCACCGGTTATGTGCTCCGGCTCCAGTGGTTGTTTCAGCACTGTACCTAGAATGTGGTGTCTGTTTTCTAGGTGGTGCGTGAGCCGGGAGTGATTCTCCAGTACTCGGGCTGCATGCGCCTAGGGTTCCCTTCCCTAGGTGCCCTGTAAGTACTGCCCCTAGGGCTTTAGGCCACCTTCCACAAGTTCCTTGGGTCCTGCCCCTGCTAGGCCGTTTACTGCTTGGTTTTCGGCCGCTCTTTGTGTGCTCGGGTGGTGTTCTGTCTCCCTTGTTCGCCTTAGAGTAAGGGGTAGTTTTGCACTGGTGGGGCGCAGGGTACTGTGCAGCTTGTCTTTACCAATCATGGTAGCCGGCTCTGTTCCGCTTGGGTACGCTGTCCTCTTGCGGGGTTTTCTTTATCTTTTTGTTTATCTACCTGGTGGGGGGGTCTGCCTTCGTTCTTGCCCCTTGTGTCCCTTGTGTTCTGAGTATTTTCTGGTGATACCCCCTGCTAGGTCCCCGTGAGTGTACACGTCCCGGGGGTTCAGCTCTTAGAAAGTTGTTTGGTAGCTTTGGGTGCCAGTTAGCAGTACCCTGCCTGGGATTACCTGAGCGCGATTCCTCCTATAGTAAACGCTCGGGACCCTGGGAAACCCCTGGGAAACCCCTGGGGGCGCGTGGGTCCGATGGATGTGACCCCAGAGTCCCCCCCATCGCTTCCAGCGAGTTTGAGGGTTGCTCTCACCCTTTGTCTCTGGGTGACTCTGTTTTGCCTCCATCTGCTGCCTGTGGGGTCGGTGACATCTTCGACCCGGAGTCCTGCGAGTTTGGTTGCTCGTTGTGGCTCGGTTACCCAGTTGTGCTGACTAAGTGGGTGCGGGCAGCAGGGGTGTTGCACTTTGAGCCTTAGTGGTGGCAACGCTCTCGTGGTTTACTCTTCAGGAGCCCCGGGGCTGCCCCGTTTTGGTTCTTGTTGGGACTTGGGGGTGTTGGTTGCTTCGGTTCTTTCTACGCCCCCATGTCTTTCCCCTGGATTCCCCTTCCTGCCTGCATCCAGTTCCTTACTGTCTGTAGGTTCGGGGCGGGGTTTGATGGTGTTGAGACTCGGGCAGTCTCGGGGAATTCCCCTTCCGGGGTAGTGACGGGGGCATTTGAGCCTGTTCCTCCAGCCGTGTTGTAAGAGTCTGCCAGTGGGCTCCCTTCCTTAGTGTTTTCGCGGCTGCCCCGGTTTTTTGGTACAGCCGGGGCTTTGGGGGTACGGTTCAGCCCCGGGGCCTGTCGTGTAGGTTCCCAGGGCTAGGGAGGGGCTGACTTGGGGGGCCTTGGCCCCGTAGGACCCCGTGGGGGGTTTTATCCCCCTCTAGGTGGGGCTTGTGGTTACGCTGGTGGGGTCTTTCCTCCCCACTCGCCGTACGTGCTGTTGGGCGTTGGCCCCTCGCCGGGCTCGGTTCCTTGGCCTTTGAGTCGGTTGGTTCCGTCCTGTGGGTGGATGTTTCCTTCCACCCTTTTTGGGACGGTGTTTTCGTCATGTTTCCCTGTTCTTGGGGTTCTACGTGACTTCTGGTCTCGGGTGCGCCAGCGCCTTTGTGTGCCTTCAGGACTAGTGTTGGCTTCTGTGTTCTCGAGGGTTCGGGAAGGTTTTCGCTATTTCCCACATTGTTGGAACGTCTGTCGACTCCTCGTCCTTGTCGCCGTTTTGGGCTACTTGTAGCCCAGTTGGGCTGCTTGTGGCCAGTGGCCCGGTTTGGGCTACTTGTGGTCCGGTTGGGCTACTTGGGGGCCGGTTGGGCTACTTGTAGCCATGTTGGGCTACTTGTAGCCCTGTTGGGCCGCTTGTGGCCCGGTTGGGTACCTTTTTGGGCTCTGTCTTTGCTTCGTAGGCCAGTTTTATTGTTCCTGCTTCCTCTTTTGGCTACTTTTTTGGTAGTGCAGTAGTCCTGGTTGGCGCCTTCCCGCTGAGAGGGTTGTGCGGTTCGGCCAGCGTGTCATGCGCATGCGCCGTGGAGTTTGTTTTGGTCGGGGCAGTGTGTTTCAGTGCTGGTGTTTTGCGCCCTTTTTGCTCAAGTGCTTCGCCTGTCGCTCTTCTCCCTTGCGGCGGTATGTGCCCCTTCACTCCGGGGGGGGTCCTGGTTTCCAGTTGTGGGGAGGACGCCAAGGTTTTCCCTGTGTCATGGGTGTGGGCCGCCTCCTTCGCCTCTACCCTGCTCTCCTGCGGGTCTGGCCAGGTCCGGCTCTGGCGTCTTCACCTGGCGGTGCTCCCAGGTTCTGGGCACGATTGAGTCGTGTCACGTTCGTGCCACAGTTCGCCAGGTGAGTTTCTGCGGTCTGGCATCTTTTGGCTGGGCGCTGGATGCGGTGTTGTTTAAATACCTGTCTTTATTTAGGTATATTTTTGTATGACTGAGACCGTTCGCACACCAGTGGCTGTCCTTTTTTCAACCCATCCTGTCGCACTCATATGCATGTCCAACTAGGCTAGAGGCTAGAGTCATTCGTGACCCACCTTTTTTCGTGTTATGAGGTGTGGGGGTTGTGGTGTTGGTTCTGTACTCACCTGGTAAGGCTCCTGACTGTGCTTGCAGGGTTTGAGCTCTGGCTCTTGGGTCCCGCCTATCTGGAAGAACTTGCGGGATAGTACCAGTGGAGTGCAGTGGTGCTATAGGCACAATCGGGGAACACTGTATAACCATCAGAGGTCTGTGGTTGTTACACGACCTACTTGCGAGCATACGCCTTATTGCTGGTACGTCCGTGGACTTCTAGGGCACACTAGCTTGTTTTAGAGTAGAAGTTCCGACCCATCCTGGTTGTGGGGGGTATGTGGGCCTGCGGGCCGCTCCAAGCAGCTGCCTGGTGGGCCACCCTCTGGCCGGTCTAGCCTGGCCTCTGGCCGGTCTAGCCTGGCCTCTGGCCGGTCTAGCCTGGCCTCTGGCCGGTCTAGCCTGGCTTCTGGCCGGTCTAGCCTGGCCTCTGGCCGGTCTAGCCTGGCCTCTGGCCGGTCTAGCCTGGCCTCAGGCCAGGCTTGGGGTGTAAATGAGCTCCCAGTACCCCATCCAGAAGGTATCGAGCGGGATTTCTCCGCGGTCGGTCGCCTGGTGTGCAGGTTTCTGGGCCTGCTGGGTTCTGTCGTGTCTCCGTTGGCCCTGTCTGGGGTCTGCCTGCTCCTTTCTCTGCCTTTGCAGAAGCGAGTTGCTATTTACATGTTGCATGTTGCGGTGGTGCCTGTTGCTGCTACTGCACGTGTGCATTGGTACCGTGTTTCACGGTGGCGTGTCCTTGTTCCTGTGTCCGGTTGTGGTGTGGCACTTTGCTGCTGTTTTGTGCCTAGGGTTTGCGTATGGGGGTTTGCTTGTTGCTTTTCGTGGTCTTCGGGTCCCTGGTTTGGCCCTCTCATGTGCGTGGGGTTTTTCTGTCCCTGCCTGATTATCTACCCCTGGTTGTTTTCCTGGGGTTTTTGTGCTTCTGCTTTTTCATCCTGCCTCTCCCCAGTCGTTTTCCTGGTATCTCCTTTGGTCGGTTTTGCCTGCACTTGCTGCTATGTTGGGGGGGCGTGGTCGGTTCCCACCACTTCATTTTCTTGTGCGTTCCCTTGTTTCCTCCTCTGCCGCAGGGGTGTTCTGTGTGTGTTCCTTGGCTTCTTGGGTGTTTTTCAGCCTGTGTTCTGTGGTGTGCTTCTTTGTCTCGGTCTGTTGCAGTTGCTCGTACCTTTTGGTTCGGGAACTGTTTCTGGCGGCAACCCTTCCACCTTCTTTGGTTTCCTAGCTTGCCCTGCCGGTTGGTTTTCGGGGTCTTGCGATGTCTCGCGTCGGACCCGTCGTTTCTAAATTCCTGGCAGGCTTGCTTGTTTTGGGGAGTTTTTCTGTTCGGCAGACATTCCATCTCCTTGTGCTGCCTGGGTTTCGGTGGTCGCACCCGAGATCTTTCCGCGGCTCCGCCTTTTCCTGGGCTCGGAGGGGCCTTGTCGGGGCTGCTTACGTTCTGCCTCACGGTCTCGCCTCCGGTTGGTGGTCGGGTGGCTTCGTGGTAGGTGTCCCACCTGCGTACTCCTCTTGGCGGCAGTATGGGGTATTTTGGTGGTCCTTCCTTTTCCTGTCCCTTCTGAGGTGGTTACTCTTGTTAGCGTCGGCTTGGTTTTCTGGTGGGGGTTGGGGCCGTCATCTTGCCACATACTGTCGCCTCTTTTCGTGCGGCGCAGGCGGAGCCGCTTTGGCTTGCTTTCGGTCTTGGTGTTGCTTCTGCACTGTTAGTAAGCTGTCTCATGCGTCGTTTCACCTCTGGCCTGTTCGTGCGCCACTTGCACCATCCTGGTCTCTGATCAGCATGCTCTGTCTTCTCCTCAGTTGGTGGTGCCCCTTTACGTTCCGGTTTATTTTTTCGTCGGCTCTTTTTCCTTTTGGCATTTGCCTCTGGGGATCGGGTCGCTGAGTTTTCTTGCTTCTTCGGTTTTACCATTTTGGTTGTTCAGTGGCAGCAGTCTCCATCTTTTCTGGCGCGTGGTGAGGCTGCTGCGTTCTGGAGGGGTCCATGGTTTGTTGGTGCTTCGTTGGTTGGGCTGGGGGTGTGTCGTGTTTTGGGTTCAGTTGCGGCCCTCCGCTGTTGTTTGCGTGCCACGGCGTCTGTGTCCGGAGCGTGTTTTGCGTTGATCCGGTTCTGTTCTTCCAGGTTCGCGAGTGTTGGTGTCCCGGGTTGTCAGCCGTGTTCTTGCGGCTAAGCTTCCTGTGTTCTTTCCTCATGCCCGTGGCATTCGTGGCTTCGCTGCTCTCACTGCCGTCTGGGCGACATGTCCTTGCGGTCTTTCGGCATGGATCTTTGGTGTTCGTACAGGGGCCTTGCTGCTTGTTGCTTTTGTGTTGTTCCCGGGACTTGGGTTGGCGTTTGCAGCCGGTTGTCTCGCTTCCGTGGGGGGTGCGTGGGGTCCGCCTCCCGGTTCCATCCCTTTGACCTTCCTCTGTGGGTAGTTAGCTCCGGGGAGCCGATGGGGCTCCCCCCAGAAAACCAGCGTTGAATGTAATGAAACGCGATTTTCTGGGTGAGACCCAAAGGCTCCCCGGCAACCCTCCCTCCCTCCGGTCGGCAGTTTTTCGCGTGTTTTGACATCCAGCCTCAGAACTGATGGGTGGATAGCCGGCGTGGGAGGTCTGGGGACCTCCGACAGCGACGCAGTGACGTGTGACATGTGACGTCATACTAGTTTGCTTGTTTTCTGTTGAGGAGTTCTATCCACTAGTTCGGCTTTAGGTAGCAATTTTCACCAGAATAGGGGTTTGTTTTGGAATGCCTACCTTTCTGGATGCTTGACCCGGTCGATGGCAGACATAGAATGCTTCCAACCACACAGGGGTTTCTATAGGCCATTGCTCCCCTTGCCTCTCTGAGGGGACCAGGTTCTGGCCGTGGTCCCCGGTAGGCCCTAGAACTCCATACACATGACAAATGCCAAAGTGTGACATTAGCATATCAGCCTGGTAAAGCTCCGGGGAGCCTCCGGGTCTCACCCAGAAAATGGCGTTTCATTACATTCAACGCTGGTTTTTTGGTTCAACTTGTTTCTGGTTCAGTACTGTACAAGCACCATTTCTTTGATAAACTTATGATTTTGCTCGTTAGGCTTTCATCACTGTATATTACGTTCATCTATGGTTTTTTATTTCGAGAATAGCCCTAAAGAGTTTGAAATTGAAATTGAAATTGAAATAAGTTTATTGAGGTAAAATACACACAAAGGGATGAGGTAGCTCAAGCTATTCTCACCCCATTCAGTACAACGTGTTAATATATACATAGACACACATCACAAATAAACACATTACCAAACATTCTGAGAGGTAAAAATATACATTTCCTCCCTCACAAGTAGTATGGTATCAGACGTACACACAATTACTTTTATGACCTAGGTATACTGTATAGACAATTTGCAAGACACCTGCAGATAATTCAACAAAATATTACAATCTTGGTGCAAAATTTTTATATCTCTCAAGAATATCATCAACCTTTCCGTTGTGACACATCCAGGCTATTTGTTCAGGAACAGTCCTTATCTCAGTGTTTCTATATACATTAATCAACGGACAATCAAGAATATAATGGGCAAGGGTGTGAGACCTTAACATACCACATAGTTTACACTTCGTGTCATTACCATGAACATCTATCCCATATTCCCAGTAATATTTGTACCCAAGCCTGAGCCGCATGTACACAGAGTCACTCCAAGCATTTCTCCTTTTACCATAAGTGAAATGGGTGTTTTGACTCACATACATGTAGTGTTGCATGGTTTGACTTCTCTCATACATTATCTCTCTCCTCTCCACTCCCGCCTGTGCCTGAATATTTCTGATTTTGCTTCTTATTTGTCTCATTGTGAATTCACATTCAATGTCAACTTGTGGTTTTGATGTGGCACGTTTGGCCAAGTCATCCGCCACCTCGTTGAGCACTATTCCAACATGAGACGGAATCCACATGAATTTCACACTATAACCTTTCAGCTGTATCTCAGTTATTCTTCTCTTACAATCCTCAACTATAGACATGAAGACTGGGTTTCGACTGTTTAAGGACTCCAGTGCTCCTCGGCTATCGACAAATACAAAAACATTTTTGTCGTCATGACGTACTTCCTCCAAACACGCCAGAATGGCCTGCAGTTCAGCTTGTGTGGATGATATATAATTACTAAGCCGGAGTTCAATTATCCTGTCCACAGTCCCAAACTCCGTATAATCCCTTATTAGGAGACCACACCCTGCCCTGCCATCTTCCGCCACCGACCCGTCGCAATATACATGTAAACTGTTGCCTCTTGGTAACCGAGATATCATGCTTCCATACAAACACCGTAATTGTCCCGGTTCATGATGAATCTTTTTCACCTTGAGGGGTACAATTTCGACGTCTATTTTCTGTACTTTCCAGGGAGCAGACATATTACACTGTCGAGAGGGTTTACAGCAGTCAAGTACGTCGTATTCCCTGAGGTCATGAGCTAATCCTCTCGTATAGCGTGTCTCCCTCAGTTTCCTGGAAGTGTGTACGTCACTCACGCAGGTCTGAACACTCTCAAACAGCTTATCCCCTCCTTTTCTCCGCATGAAACGAATAGATACTCTAGTGTTAATGTCACGGACTCTATCACACACTCTGTAAATTTAATTCCATTCTCATTATTTCAATCATTGCATTTCTTTGACATCCAAGAATAATCCTCATAGCCTCGTTCTGTATCAGCTCTATTTTTTGAATTCTGCCTTGGCCTGTGTAAGACAAAACGGGTGCTGCGTAGTCTATCAGGGACCGAACAGTGCTTATGTATAACATCCGCAAGATAGGTACCCCAACACCTTTACCAGAAAAAGCCAGTGCTTTTAGAGGATGCAGACGGGCTTTACATAAGGTGCTGATATGATTTATTTCAGCATTTTTACTCTCACATGTGTATCCAACATACATGCCCAGATACTTGTACTTCTGTACACGGCTCAGTTCCACACCATTTAGAGTAAGTGTTATATTTCTTCGTTTCCTATACTCGTATTTGGTTTTATCTGCATTTATAACTAAGCCTAACTTGTGACAGGTTGTACCAAGTATGTTAAGAGCAGTTTGAATTTTGTTCCCAGAAGTGCCTTGTATAAGAATGTCATCAGCATATATGATCGTCGTGACCCCTGGAGGATACATCTCTGATGCTAATCTGTTCATTAATACATTGAATAAGGTGGGACTTAATACTCCCCCTTGTGGGGTACCTAACTGAAACCTCCGTTCCTCAGACATGTATCCCTGGTAATACACCTGACCTTTTCTGCCTTGTAGATAATCCCTTATCCAGTGTAGCAATCTCCCTGTTATTCCCAGATTGGCTAATTCGTATAAGATTACTTCCCCATTGGCTTTATCAAACGCTCCTTGTAGATCAACAAAAACTCTACAATTGTCATCCACATTAGACAAGCACTTTAAGAGACAATCCGCAGTACTTTTGCCTTTGATAAAACCAAAGAGATTACTGGACATGTTATCACCTACAAGGTAGAGTAGCCTATTTAACAAAATCCTTTCCATCATTTTACAAAAGCAGGATATTAAGGAGACAGGTCTGTAGCCTCCGTTTGACTTAGGGATAGGAATGATGACAGCCTCTTTCCATTTTCTTGGTAACTTTCCCTCTCTATAACTCATATTAAACAAATCAAGTAAGGGATTAGGTTTCATACCGGCTAAATAATTAAGTATGTCATACGTTACTCCATCTTTTCCCGGAGCAGTGGAACTGCCACTTTTTATAGCATCCAGTAGCTCATCGTGGGTTATCTCAGTGCATGTTATAGATCTTGTATTTAAGGCACATAAAGTTACTCCATTTCTAATATTTTCCCATGACTCAATGGTGACTCTCGTGTCTGCAGGTAAGGACTCCATACCAGCAGCACTAGCCCATTTATCTACTAACTCATTAGCAACTTTCCCTGGATCTGAGTGAGCAATGAATTTGGTCTTACAACCCCTGACTTTATTTACTGCTCTCCATATGTCTTTAAGGTTCTTAGTATTACCAATGGACTGAACAAATTCTTGCCAGTATCTGTCCCGCGCCTCCTTCCTCACCTGACTGCATTCCCTAGCCACTTCCAACATTGTATTTTTCTCTTCATCCCTCATTCCATTTTTTAACCATGCTTTATGCGCACTCCGTAGCATTCTCTCCCATCCCTTGACTTGCTGATCATTGGAATATTTAAATTTCTTAGGTCCGTGCGTCTTGCTTCCCCTGCCCCCGTTATTTTCCCTCTGTACTAATTTCTCTATGTTCTCGACCATGTCCTCGTAAAAACTATCAACGCAGAGCGGCGTGTAATGTTGATACCAATCTCCCATATTTTGAATAAAGTAATTTTTCATATCTTTATTAATATTTAGCCTTTTCCTTTGAAAGTGGACTTGTTTTTTCCCCAGTGGTAATTCAACGTTCAAGGCAAAGTGGTCACTAAGTAGTTCCCGAACAACCCGAGCCTCCCCCATAATCCCCTGAGAGTTTAAAACGCAGGCATAGTCAAGCCGTCCTCCCCTGATGTGAGTTGGTTCATTGTTTCCCAAGAGACAGGTATCTGGATGATCTTATAGAAACTGTAACCACTTGACCCCATTAGCATTAATACTACCCACTGTCCCAAGGCTTGTGTGCCGAGCATTAAGGTCCCCAATGACCAGTGAAGGATTAGTATAAATGCAGTCAGGTAAATAGTTAGCGTCGAAGCAGTTCCTGGATACATACAAATTAACTACAATAAATTCCCCTTCCCTTAATGATAATTTAACACAGACACTCTCTATACCTTGCGTTTTTGATGGCGGTTCTACTAACTCTGCTGGTATGGAGTTCTTAACATAAATCGACGTGCCTCTGATGTTATTTGCAGCGAAGAGGTGAAACCCTTTATAGCCATTTAATTTCAATAATCCTTCATTCCTATCCCCTGTCTCTTGGAGAGCTACAACATCAATATCATTTCCCATCACATAACAATGAACATCTGTAACCCTGTTTCTCAAACCATTAACATTCCATGACAACACTTTCAGTCTAGGGTGATCCATTATTAATCAATTCATTGCCTAAGTCATCCCCAATAAGTTCACTAAATGATAGCCATACCTTGTATAACATCTCCCACCTCCTCCCAAGTTCACCAGTAAAAGCGACATTGCGATTCTCAAGAGATTTTTTCAGCCCTGAGACGTCCATTATTGGCCCAAATGATTCTTTCATTTTATGTGTAATTATAGGGTTCTTCCTTTCCCTACGACTATCATCATTCACACACACTTCACTTTCCTTCATTTCATCACTCAATATTTCATTTTTGTCCTCAGCCACTATATCCTGACTATCCTTCACCGTTTTGTGATTTTCCTTGACCTCCTGAACGTTTAATTTAGCCTCGATGGACTCGATTCTCTGCCCCAGATTTTGGAGGAACTCACCAACTTTTTTAAGTTCAGCCCACACTTCCTTGACCATATTATTATGACCCTCTTTCTGAGCCACAGTAGCCACTTCACTCACCGTTACACTGTCACTGCCGGAGTCCTGAGTGGTGGCGTGGCTGCTTGTTGCTGGAGCCTGCCTAAGTAACGGTGACTCCTTTACCCACGCATTCGTCCGGTTCACTGGCACTGTTTGGGGCAGACTGTTTTGCTGTGCTCCCGGTGTCTGGGTAAGAGCTCTTGCTTGCTCTGTAACATTCACCGGCCGGAGAACAGCCATACTCGGCCTCTTGCTACACACAGCCGAGCTCGCATTGTGAACACCTCCACAGTTGCAGCATCTGGGAACTATTTTCTCACCCAGATTCAGTCTGTTTCTACACACAGTAGAGAGGTGAGACTTTCCGCAGAAACGACATCGTGGATCATTTTGACAGCTCCAGGATTTATGCCCCCATCTGCAGCATTTCAGGCATATTATGGGCTCTTCCACATACTTTGCTACATGCCTGTAGCCAGCCCCGGTGATGAACACTTTCTCGGGTACGTCGCCTCTCACTAGAGCCACCACCTGACTCCTAGCTTCACCTTTAATAAGGTGACGCTTGGCCCACACAAATCGTTGGTCGTCGAGTATAAACTCGGGGTCCAGAATCTGAGGGTATTTATAGATAATTACCTTCGTCAGCTTCTCGTTCCCCTCCGGTATTTCCATAAGAATTCCATCATATCCTTGCTGGCTAAGAAACGTCACTGCCTCCATAGAACCTACCGTTAAGTAAGGTCTGTTTACACCTTCCTTCAGCAGGGGCTCGAACTTGCGGTGTTCTCTTCCGAGTTTGACGGTCCACAGCAGCTTCTGATGATAGGCCAGCGTGCATGAGGCAGGGAAGAGAAGCCTCCATCTCCGCTGACCCTCACCTTCCTCACATCGTTCCGTCCGTTTGTCTGCATCAGTCTCGGCGTCGTTCTTCTTTCTCTTATCGTTTCCGTTAAGTGTATTACTGTCCACACTACGCCTTGCCTCCTGTCTTCTTCGTTTCTTCTTATTCCTTGTCAGAACTTCTAGATACTCGCCCTCCTCGTCTGACTGGCTGCTTTCAGAGGCCATGTTAATAACGCCGTGAGAAGTAGCCATGTCTTCTGGTGACTGAGTCTCCATCTCAGTACCCAGCATGGGGGGAGGGGGGGGGAAGGTGCGGAGCAGGTATCTTGACCCGACCGCGTCCCAGGTAAGACTGTGAAAAAGAGTTTGACAACAGACTAAGTGACAATTATTAAGGTTTGTGTTCCTGGGGTGATATCTGCTATCTTGTCCAGAATGAACCACCTTCTGTCACTTGCTCAGCATTATGTAAAAACAGTAATGCTCATTTTCTATTTATGAGCCTGTTTATTTATTTATTTATTTATTTTATTTATTTATTTATATACAAGAAGGTACATTGGGTTTGTGAGAATACATAGCATAGTATTTACAATCTTGTAAAGCCACTAGTACACGCAGCATTTCAGGCAGGTCCTTAATCTAACAGATAATTTTAAGTAGGTAAATTCTAGTAGAATTATTAAAAGGATAACAAATACATTGCAAAAAAAAAAGGGTTAGGGTTAGAACAATGATACTGGTATGAAAATCTTTAAAAGTGAATGCTATTTAGTTCAGTCACAAAGCAAATTGAATAAACACTGTTGAGGATCCATGGCACACTTTAGTTTATACAAGTTTATTAGTTATACAAAAGTGTTCATTTATTTAACCCTCAAACCGCTAGGGGCCCAAATGAATTTAACACCCACAGGCGCAACAAAAAAAAAAAAATCCAAATTTTTTTCGTTTTATAGAAGTGTTCATTTTTGTTCCCTGATCACGGAAAAAATAACAAAAAAATCATAGGTAACATATTTTAGCCGCAATAGGGTAGGGAAGTCTGGCAAAAAAGGAGTGTTGACAGAACCTTCACCAGACGAGGTCTACTTCGCTCGAGCTGTCAGGTGGCAGTTGCCACAAATATATTATTACCTAATTATTTTAATGTCTCTTGATTGATTTTTTATATATTTTTTGCAGTAATATTATTCAATAGAGTAAATTGTGATATATTTATATAATAAAATGTATGAACCATCGCTGTACTCAAAATTATGGTGTGCATATTAGTGATTCAATTATTATGTTCATAAAACAATAAACAAATAGTTTTGCTGTTATTACACTATATACACAGGTTATATATAAGTATCTGCATGTTTTACTCACCATAATGAAGCACTAAGTTGGTATTGTGAGTCAAAATGCAACGAGGAGTGACTGCCACACACCAGCCAGCCACTCGTTGCCACTCCCTCCCTCAACAACACCTCACTCACCCTCATTCTCCTCCCACAATACTGATTTTGCATTTATTCACTATAAACAGATGTTATATATACGTATTTACATGTTTTGTTCACCATAACTGTACATCTAAGCTTGTATGGTGAGTAAAGGCACAAAGACGTAGCTACTCACAGTCAGCTGGTGGCGGCCACTCTCAAGGCCAGACGCACTAATAGTTCTCCTCCAACAATACAGTTTGGGGTGTTATTACGCTATATACACACATTATATATTAGTATCTACCTGTTTTATTCACCATACCTGAACAAATAAGCTGGTATGGTGGCCAAAGACCATAGTGGCCACCACTAAACAACATGATAAGTCGTTCAGACGACACCACACCTTCACCAAAATGGGTGCTCCCAACCTACTATTATTGCTGTTATTACACTCTATACACATGTTATATATAAGTATCTACATTTGTGTTCACCATAGCGAACCACTAAGCTGGTATGGTGAGTGCAGTCAATAAAAGATGGCCACACACAGTATGAAGATGACGCCACCACTCTCCCTCCCACAGCATTACTCCTCCCTCCATGGAGCACAGTGCTAAATATCACCACAATCCTGCTATTATCAGAATCCTGGTCAGTTTTATCACAGTCAGGGGTCTTCTGTAATACTATCATCGCTAAATAATAGCAGGAACATATTTATTATGGCATTTGTAGGCGATGCTGTGGTCATAAGCTGAAGAGCCGTGCTGTGAGCTCGTGCTGCGTGCATCAGCCTTGGTGGCTTGCTATGCAAGTAAGCCAGTATTGTGTCCAAACAGTACAGTGGCCACCATACACTGCATGAGAAATCACACAGCAGGCGACGCTACAATTATGACGTCACCCCCCCCTCACCAAAATAACTCCACTCAACATACTCCTGTTGCTGTTATTACACTATATATACACACACACTCTGTATATACCCATGTACATGTGTGTTCCCCATAGCGAACCACAAAGCTAGTATGGTGAGCAAAATAAGAGTGGCTGCCACACAGTGAGGCTACCTCAATTCTCTCCCTTCCTCCCTCCCCTCACCAAAATTCCTCCTTCCTCAATACTACGCACAACGCTAATTATGACCACAATCCTGGTCACTAATTCCTGTAAATGAATAATTGACCACAAGTTTATTTTGAAAAGGAACCTAAGAAGTCGTTTGAAGATTTGTAGATGGACGAAATAATGCTGTGGTGCCGTGGCTCGTGCTGTGAACATCGTGAACAGCTTTGAATTACTGCTATTTGAACATTGTACCCAGTCATTATCACACTCAGGCTCTGCTATAATACTATCATGGCTAAATAATGCAAGTTATATATATATATATTTTTTGACATTATTAGGCGATGCTGTGGTCACACGCTGAACAGCAGTGCTGTACACTCATGCTGCGAGTGCCAGCCTTGGTTGCTCACTCACTACTGAGGCTCTCACACTTGGGAATGTGGACCATGATTTTTTTAAAGATGGCGTTTGTTTACAAGAGCCCTGAGGAAGCTGATGTAAACCCCATGTAGCCGTGGGAGTTTTGAATGGAACATGAAAAATACAAATACCTGGAGGCGCATAGAGCACTCCAGACGTAGGCCTGCAGGTGCGTTGCACAGTTAAAGGGTTAAAAGATGTCTTTATGTAAATAGTTACAGTGTCATCTTTCTGAGACCAAATAAGAGCATCAGAAAACGTTTTGTGTTTGCTGGGCTATAGCTTCTCGAAGCTATCCAGGCTGAACTGGATATCCCTAACTTTAGTATCAGTCAATGTGGGTGGAGTTCTAGGCCTTACCAGGGACCACAAGCCAGAACCTGGCCTCCTCAGAAAGGCACGAGGAGCAATTGCCTATAGAATTTCACGTGTGATTTTGGAGAATTCTATATCTGCCATCGACCGGTACAGGCACCCAGAAAGGTAAGCGCTCCAAAACAAAACCCTATTCTGGTTAAAAACGACAAAAACAGACAAACCAGGGGACAGAACTCCCCCAAATGAAAACAAGCAAACAAGCACGATGTCACACGAGCTGCGCTGCATGTCTGTACTGCTCCCCCCCCCCCCTCCCCGGGAGGGGGAAAGAGGAAGCCCCAGACCTCCACACCGGCGATCCACCCTTCAGTTCTTCGGCTGATGGGATACAGCTGGTCGTTGTAGCTTCAGCTCCGGACTTTCGTTTTGCTGTCTTCTGTTCAGTACTGCTCTTACAGTTGTGTGTGAGCTAGGAGTAATATTCACAAGTACAGTACTCGGTACTCAGGCTCACTTCGCATTGAGGAGTGAGGACTAACCACTGCCCTGGTAAATCCCTGTTTTTCCTTTGTCTTTGGGTAGTTAGCTCCGGGAAGCCAACGGGGCTCCCCCCAGAAAACCAGCTTTGAATGAAATGAAACACCATTTTCTGGGCGAGTCCCGGAGGCTCCTCGGCATCCCTTTCTCCCTCCAGTCGGTGGGGTTTTCACGTATTTTGACATCCAACCTAGGAACTGAAGGGTGGATTGCCGGCGTGGGGTCTGCCACTCCCCCTTGCCACTCCCGGGGAGAGGGATGGGGGGGAGGGGGTTGCGCAGACAGCGGCGCAGCGACATGATGACATCATATTCATTTGATAATTTTCATTTGGGGAGTTCTGTCCACTCATTTGGCTTTCGGTAGCAATAGTTTCCCCAGAATAGGGGATTTCCTGGGGGGAGCCCCGTCGGTTCCCCGGAGCTATCCCAGGTTGATATGCTAATGTCAGACATTGGCATCAGTCATGTGTATGGAGTTCTTAGGCCTACCGGGGACCACGGCCAGAACCGGGCCCCCTCAGAGAGGCAAGGGGAGCAATGGCCTATAGAAGCCCCCGTGTGGTTGGAAGCATTCTATGTCTGCCATCGACCGGAACAGGCACCCAGAAAGGTAAGCGCCTCAAAACAAACCCCTATTCTGGTTAAAATTGCTACCAAAAGCCGAACTAGTGGATAGAACTCCCCAACCGAAAACAAGCAAACTAGTGTGATGTCACACACCGCCGCGCCGCTGTCTATGCAGCTCCCCCCTCCCCGGGAGGGGGAAAGGGGAGCCCCAGACCCTCCACGCCGGCTACCCACACCTCAGTTCTTGAGGCTGATGCTATAGGCGATAGTCGTGTGCTCTGGCTCCGGTGTCGCTACTGCACTGTGCTTTGTGTGTGGTGTTGGTTTTGTGGGTGCGAGAGCCAGGAGTTATCTTCAGTACTCGGGCTGCATGCGCCTAGGGCTGCTTTCCCTAGGTGCCCTGTAAGTACTGCCCTTGGGGCTTGGGGCCACCTTCCACAGGCTCCTCAGGGTTTGCCTCTGCTGGTCCGTTTTACCCTTTGGTTTTTCGGCCGCCTGTTGGGCTCTTGGGTGTTCTGTTCTCCTTTGTTACCGGCAGGTAAGAGGCAGTTTGCACTGGTAGGGGCGCAAGGTGCTGCACAGCTTGTATTCCCGACATCGCGGCCGGCTCTGTTCCTTGGGGTTCGCTGTCCTCTTGCGGGGTTTTGTTTTTCTTTTTCTTTTTGCCTGGTGGGGGGTTCTGTCATTTTATTCAGTTTGTTTTTGCCCCTCCACTGTTCTCCTCGGTGGTGCCCCCTGCTAGGTCCCCGTGAGTGTACACGTCCCTGGGGTTCAGCTATAGAAGTTCGCTTGGTAGTTTTGGGCGCCGGTTTGCAGCACCCTGCCTGGGACTACCTGAGCGCGAGTCCTCCTAAAGTAAATGCTCAGGACCCTGGGAATCCTCTAGGGGGCGCGTGGGTCCGATGGATGTAACCCCGGAGTCCCCACTCGCTGTGTGCGAGTTTGAGGGTTGCTCGGTCCCCTTGTCTCAGGGTGACCCTCATTGTTTTTGCCTCTGCCACGCTGCCTGTTGGGTCGGTGATACTTTCGACCCTGAGTCCTGCGAGTGTTGCTGCTTGCTTGTGACTCAATTTACCCAATCCTCTGATGAGTCTCTTCTGGTACAGGAGGCGCGTGCATTGCAGTCTAGGTTTCGTCTGTTGCAACGCGCTCGGTTGGTTGCTCACCCAGATGCCTCGGGGCTGCCCTGCTTTGCTTTTCGAGACCTGGACTTGGGGGTGGGGGTCGCTTCGATCCTGGTTCAGTCCGCACCTCCTCGTCCTTCCTCTTCTGATCGTTCTGGTCCCCCCACCCCTGCTTCTTGCCCCGAAGCATCTGAGGGTTTCGGGGTCGGAGCAGGGGTTACTTGATCTTGAGACTCGGGCAGCTTCGGGGGGTGCCCCTTCCGGGGGGGCGGCAGAGGCATTCGAGTCTTGTCTCCCGGCCGAAGCTTCTGGGTCTGACCAGTGGGCCCCCCTTCCTCCAGCTTTTCCGGCTGCTCCATCCTTGTCTTGTGGGGTCGGGGCTTGGGGAGAGGACTCGGCCTCGGGTCCTGTGGTGAAGGACCTCGAGGCAGGGGAGGAGCTGACTTGGGGCCATTGGGCCCCGCTGGACCCCGCCTGGGTTTTTCTTCCCTCTGAGCGGGGCTTATTGTTACAAGGAGTGGGGTTTTCTTTCCCCCCCCCCCTCTGCGTACGAGTTGGATTTGGTGTCGGCCCCTCCCCGGGTTCGGTTCCGTGTTCCCCCGGGTACGTCGGTTCCGTCCTTCCGGAGGTTTTCGGCTTATCGCATCCAACCTGGTGTGGTGCGAGCGGCCTTTGCAGCTTACCTCCTGCGTGACCCGGATTATGCCTCGGAAATGGATCCGTCCGAATTCAGGTTTGGGACTTCGTTCCCTTTCTGGCTCCGTTACGAGATTCCGGAGTCGTCCTGGCTAGCAGACTGCCGCTTGTTTGTTCTGGATTCCTGTAATTCCTTCTGTCGTTCCCACACGCTGGAGTGGCGGGAAGCTTCCACGGTGCTTCAGGTTTTCCTGGGGGGCGAGCTTGAGTACCTGAATGAGTGCTTGTTTGCCCCTGCCCTTCCCCGCAATGTAGACGTTATTCAGTTCCATGTGCAGGTACCCACCCTTTCGGCGGCACTCGTTGCGGAGGACTTGCGCGCCCGGGGCCTTTTGGCTTCGGCCTTGCAGTTCTTTTCCCTCCTGGAGCTGTCTTCGGATTGGCTCATGGAGGATGTGAGGACGCTTGGGTCCGTCCCGGGGTCCGGCACCTTGTCCTCGGCTGCGCGTTCGTCGGCTGCCTTGTTGAAGCTGTTCACGCCGATTTTGCGGGATGAGGTTTCCCTGTTTTATGCTTCCCGTCTCGCATGTCGGCAGATGGTGCTGGGTTCCTCCGTGGAATCTGCTTGGGCTCTGCCTCTTAGGCGTTCCTCACCTTTTTGTCCTCTTCTGTTTGAGGAGTCGGCCGTGGCGCAGTTTATTCAGGCTGCGTCGGCGGCTTGTCATCCGATGTCGGACTTGTTGGTTTTCCGGGGGTCCCGGGGTGGGTCTTCCTGGAAGGGTCGTGCCAGGGTTCGGGATTCCTCTCGTCGTGGTAGGCCTCTGGTGTCAGGTTCGGGTTTGGCTCCTCCTGCGGACCCTCCCTTGTCTGGTCGGCGCAGTGTTCGCTCTGTGTGGGGTTCTTGGTCTCGTAAGGATCACCGACCCTTTCGCGGTTTGCCCCATTGACGGGGCGATGGGGGGCGGCTTGCACTGTTCGCCCGCGCCTGGTCCCACGATTCGTGGGCCTTTCGGGTCGTGTCTCGCGGCCTGCGGTGGCGTTGGGTGGCCCCTTCCCCCTTGGGGGGGTCGGGGCTGGCAGGGCAGGTTTCTTCCCCTGCGCTCTGTCGAGTCGTCTTGGAGTGGGTACACTTGGGCGTCGTCAAAACGACGTCTTCCCTCAGATGGGTTTCCCGTCTGTTTCCAGTTCCGAAACAGGACTGCGCGGACCTGCGGTTCATTCTGGACTTATCCCGTCTGAACCCCTGGGTACATTGCCCCTCCTTTCGGATGACTACGCTGTCTCAGGTTTGGCTCCTCTTGGAGCCGGGAGGTTGGATGGTGTTCCTGGACCTCCGGGACGCTTATTGGCATGTCCCAATTCATCCACGGTTCAGGGACTGGCTCGGTTTTGTTGTGGGGCGTCTGAGTTACCACTTTTGTTGTCTCCCGTTCGGGTTGAACCTGGCACCTCGCTTGTTCACGCGCCTTACATGGGTTGTGGTGGCTCGTTTGCATCTCCTAGGTGTTCGGGTATTGGCCTACCTCGACGACTGGCTGGTTTGGGCTCCCAGCCGGTTAGCTTGCTTGCTAGCCAGGGATTTGGTTCTTTCCCAGCTCGCCGAGTTCGGGTTCTTGGTGAACTGGAGGAAGTCCCATCTGGTTCCCTCTCAGGTTCGGACTTGGCTGGGTCTCGTTTGGAACTCTCGAACCGCCGCCTTATCTTTCCCTCCGGAGTCTCTCCTGCGGCTGCGGTCCCGCCTTCGTCTGTTTCTGGGGGGCCCTCGGGTCACCCGGTGGTTGTTCAAGGGGCTGTGTGGGAGCCTGAACTTCGCGATGGTGGTCTACCCGCCGGGTCGGGTTTGGCTTCGACGGCTGTTCTGGTTCCTTCGGGGTTCCCCCTTCCGCCTCTCTCGCGATTGCAGAGTTCGACCCCCGGGGGCCTTGCGTCGGTTGCTGCGTCACCGGCTTCCTCTTCGGGTTTTTCGGGGTTCAGTGCCTTGGCGCCTACCCGAGCCCTCGCTCGATGTGTACACGGATGCGTCGTCTCTCAGCTGGGGTTTTGTGACCAGTGCTCACCAGGCCGGCCAGGGGCGTTGGGATCCGTCCTTCCGTCGAGCTCACAGCAAGGTGCGGGAGTTCGCGGCAGTGTGGTTTGCTCTGGGGAGGATTCGGGTGGCCCGCGGATCGACGTTTCGACTCCATTCGGACTGCTCTCCGGTGGTTCATTGCCTGAACCGCGGGGGTTCGATACGATCCTTGTCTCTTTGGGGTTGGTCGCTTCGGGTGACTCGTCTGCTGAGTTCTCGGGGTTTGACTCTCCTGGCGGTTCACGTACAGGGCGTGTCCAACGTCTTGGTCGACGCCCTGTCTCGCTTCGTTTCGCTCTCCACGGAGTGGATGGTCAATGACGAGTCCTTCCGTTGCCTTTGCCAGACATTCGGGCGCCCCGAGGTGAACCTCGTCGGCGTGGGCGCGGCGTCTTCCCGTTTATGCGGCGCCCTTCCCCAATCGCGAGGTCGTCGGGGTCGATGCCTTTCGGCTAGACTGGTCGATGTGGGGGTTCCTGTACCTCTTTCCCCCAGTTCGGCTGTTGCTCCAGGTCCTGACTCGCTTAGAGACTTACCAGGGGAGAGTTGTCCTTCTGGCCCCTTGGTGGCCGGCCCAGCCTTGGTTTCAGGCGCTGGTTGCTCGGTGTCCGAACCCGAGGGTTTTCTCGCAGCTCCGCCTCTTTCAGCAGATTGGGCCGGTACGTCACGTGGCTGGTTCGATCTTCTCCTCGAGTCTTCGCATATGGGTTTTTTGACTCGAGTCTATCATCATCTCTATGGTGATCAGGTGGCCTCCTTGTTGGTGTCCCACCTGGTTGATACCTGGTTGATGGGGTTCTGGGAGTTCTTCTACTCCCCAAGCCCGGCCCGAGACCAGGCTTGACTTGTGAGAGTTTGGTCCACTAGGCTGTTGCTTGGAGCGGCCCGCAGGCCCACATACCCACCACAGCCCGGTTGGTCCGGCACTCCTTGGAGGAATAAATCTAGTTTTCTCTTGAAGATGTCCACGGTTGTTCCGGCAATATTTCTTATGCTTGCTGGGAGGACGTTGAACAACCGCGGACCTCTGATGTTTATACAGTGTTCTCTGATTGTGCCTATGGCACCTCTGCTCTTCACTGGTTCTATTCTGCATTTTCTTCCATATCGTTCACTCCAGTACGTTGTTATTTTACTGTGTGGATTTGGTACTTGGCCCTCCAGTATCTTCCAGGTGTATATTATTTGATATCTCTCTCGTCTTCTTTCTAGTGAGTACATTTGGAGGGCTTTGAGACGATCCCAATAATTTAGGTGCTTTATTGCGTCTATGCGTGCCGTATATGTTCTCTGTATTCCCTCTATTTCAGCAATCTCTCCTGCTCTGAAGGGGGAAGTGAGTACTGACCAGTACTCAAGACGGGACAACACAAGTGACTTGAAGAGTACAACCATTGTGATGGGATCCCTGGATTTGAAAGCTCTCGTAATCCATCCTATCATTTTTCTGGCTGTCACAATATTTGCTTGGTTATGCTCCTTAACCCTTACACTGCTCAGGGGTCATATGGACATTTACACCCCTGTGCGCAAGAAAAAAAAAATTCAAAATTTTTTTTTCGTCTTCTAAACATGTTAATTTGAGTCTCCTGAGCACGGGAAAAATAATAAAAAAAATCTATTATACATACCAATGACACAATTGAGCCGAGAAGTTGGCCGATGACGTCACAGAATGTAATTACCTAAGTGTAATTACATTCTGTGACGTCATCGGCCAACTTCTCGGCTCAATTGTGTCATTGGTATGTGAGCGCTCAAGGGTGCTGCGTCAGCCAGCTGTCACTCACGGCCGCTCGCGCGGCCTGAGTTGCCGCGAATTTATTTTTGCGGAATTATTTACAGTATTCTTGGGTCATTTTACTCCAATTTTTTTTGCTAGTATTGTTCCAATTATTAGCAATAGACGTTGTATTATAATAAAAATGGTATAAACTCACTAAGCGCTCACATATTAGTGTCACAAGTATGCCCACCAAAATGGTATAATTTACAGGAAATATTCAATGTATTTGGGGTTTTTTCAATATAAACACAAAAATAAACTTGATATGTACATTTATTTACCAAAGAATTACACATTTAGTACTCCAGGAGACTGTGATACTGTGCGAAACAGTCGATATGGCACAGAGGGACGGCACACGCTTCGCACCATGTCAACACCAATTTACGTTTCTGTGGCCTCAATTTGGTACTGGAACACACAACACACCGACGCTGGCCTGCTGCACGAGCTCCAGTTGGTGGTAATTTCTTGATTTGATGTATCAGAAAGGCCTCCCTGTAAGCGAGCCTGGGTGCAGGAGCATGGTTCAGTATTAGGTCTCGAATGGGTCTTTGTATACCAGGTGTGTCCTTGCCAAATTTACCTAGCAACTGTTTCACAACTTGGAAACTGAACGAACGGAAATATGGTTTTCTACCTGTCTTCACAAGAAACATATTATAACTGTTCAGCATTGTTACATCAATAAGGTGAAAAATCATTTTCTTTGTCCACTTCACTGTTTTACGTACACACTCTACAGCACCCACCATCATGTCACATTTATCAACTAAACGCATGTTGATGTTGTAGTCCATCACACAATCTGGCTTGTATATTATTTGCTTTGTTGTTCTGTTCACCTTGCCACTGTCTACCATTGTACCAGGGTGAATGGTGGTCAACATGTTCACTTCACGTCTGTCTTTCCACCGCACTGAAAGCATTGCACCACTTTTTCTTACCTCGCAGTCACCTACTTGCATAGCAGTATCAAACACAGGCATTTCCTTTCGTTTTGGCTTTACTGTTCCACACACTCCAGTCTTATTATCCAGCAAGAATTTCGTTAGCAAGGGACTGGTATAATAGTTATCTGTGTACAATATGTGGCCCTTGTTCAGATATGGTGCAAGCAGTGACTTCACCACACTACCTGAGAAGCCATGTTCGTCATTAGCAGGAATATCTATATTTGTGGCTGAATAAAGTATCATGTGTAACACCATTCCTGATTCACAGTCACAGAGCACAAAGAATTTCAGTCCAAATCGGTGACGTTTTGAGGGAATATACTGCTTGAAGGCAGCACGTCCTTTGAAAAGCACCAGGGATTCATCAATAACCAGCTTCTGAGCTGGTACGTAGTAATCTCGGAACTTTCCAATCAGGTCATTTAGCACGTGCCTCACCCTCCAAAGCCTATCATCCTGTGTCTCGTCAGCATTATTTGCAAAATGAATGCACCGTAGGATCAACAGAAATCTGTCTCGGGACATATATTTCCCGAACAATGGTGTTGGAACAGAATTGTCTTTGCTCCAATAATCTGAAATTACGTGTTTCACACAATGTTTCATCAACATGCAAATTGCGAAAAACACATACATCTCATCAACAGTTGTCTCTTTCCAACGCTGTAGTCGCGAAAATTCTGAAACTTCCTCACCTTCGATGAGATCATCCGCAAGTCTGTTCGTTTCGTGAACAATGTGTTTCATTAGCGGCTCATCGAAATATGCAGTAAAGAAGTCCATTTCACACATTTCGTCACCAGTATCAGGGAAAAGATCAGTAATTCCCACATCTCTGTTATCAAAGTCGGGAATTTGTGGAACAAAATCTTCCCCATCACTCCACACACACAAACCTGCTGCCTTCCGAGAGCCATTAGCTGCACCACGGCGAGGAATCCGGGGACCAGGAGCTGAAGCACGCATTGTAACAGTAGGGGCAGGAACGGTAGATGAGGAAAAAGATGTGGAACATGAGGGAATTTGTTCCTCATTGTCGCCATATTGTCCCATACGGCGGCGCTTGGCTGGGCGGGCAGCTGATGCGGCGAAACTTGTACTGGCACTGGGGGTAACACTATTCTCCAACTCTTCATCACTAAAGCCTGAGAAAGATTCACTTGTTTCAGACTCGTCAATCGTATCATAAATGTGCAGTGGTATAAATGAACGACGTGCTTGGGCGCGAGGTGGTGTTGAGTGGTGTTGAGTAGCAGCCTCGAGAGGCATCCTCACCCTCGTGGCACTCACATGTTCCCCCTCACTATCCGTTGTTTCGATTTCTTCTGGCTGGGTATAATCTTCATCTATATCTGAGTCGTCAATATCAGACTCATCAACGTCCTTGAACAATTCATCTGCAATTTCGTCTTCGGTCAAGGACTGCGCGGCGCGGAGCGCTGGGCGAGGTCGCACGCTGGGTCGTGATGCGCTCGCCATGGTGTCTGGCCACTAACTAAGGCCTGTGAAACAAAGGAGGCCTGCTCTGGATTTTTTTTCAAAATGGCGTCTGTTTACAATCGCCCCTGGCTACGGTATGGGTGACCCCTTTACACCGCGGGACGTTTGAATCGTGCCTGGCACCCTTTGGCGTATATATACGCCATGCGCACGGTGGGACATGTTACTCATGGCGTATATATACGCCATGCGCAGTTTAAGGGTTAACCCTCAAACCGCTAGGGGCCCAAATGGAATTCACACCCACAGGCGCAACAAAAAAAAAATTCCAAAAAAATTCTTTCGTCTTATAGAAGTGTTCATTTTTGTTCCCTGATCACGGAAAAAATAACAAAAAAATCGTAGGTGGCATATTTTAGCCGCAATAGGGTAGGGAAGTGTGGCAAAAAAGGGGCGTTGGCAGAGCCTTCGCCAGATGAGGTCTACTCCGCCCGAGCTGTCAGACGGCAGTTGCCACAAATATATTATTACCTAATTATTTCAATGTCTCTGATTGATTTTTTCTTAGTTTTTTTGCAGTAATATTATTCCATACAGTGAATTGTGGTATATTTATATTATAAAATGTGTGAACCATCGCTGTACTCAAAATTATGGTGTGCATATTAGTAATTCAATTATTATGTTCATAAAACAATAAACAAATAGTTTTGCTGTTGTTACACTATATACACAGGTTATATATAAGTATTTGCATGTTTTGTACACCATAACGAACTACTACGTTGGTCTTGTGAGTCAAAAAGCAACGAGGAGTGACCGCCAAACACCAGCGAGCCACTCACTCCCTCAACACCACCTCACTCACCCTCATTCACCTCCTACAATACTCTTTCTGTATTTATTCACTATACACAGACGTTATATATACGTATTTACATGTTTTGTTCACCATAACTGTACATCTAAGCTTGTATGGTGAGTAAAGGCCACAAAGATGTAGCTACTCACACAGTTAGCTGATCGGCGGCCGCCCTCAAGGCCAGACGCACTAATATTTGTCCTTCAACAATACTGTTTGTGGTGTTATTACGCTATATACACATATTATATATAAGTATCTACCTGTTTTATTCACCATACCTGAACAAATAAGCTGGTATGGTGCCCAAAGACTATTGTGGTCACCAGTAAACAACATGATAAGTCGTGCAGACGACGCCACCGCCCTCACCAAAATGGCGGCTCCCAACCTACTCCTCTTGCTGTTTATACCCTATATACACACGTTATATATAAGTATCTACATTTGTGTTCACCATATCGAACCACTAAGCTGATATGGTGAGTGCAGTCAATAAATGGTGGCCACACACAGTCAGAAGACGACGCCACAACCCTCCCTCGCATAGCCTTACGCCTCCCTCCATGGAGCACAGCGCTAAATATCAGCACAATCCTGCTATTATCAGAATCCTGGTCAGTTTTATCACAGTCAGGGGGCTTCAGTAATACTCTCACTGCTAAATAATAGCAGTATCATATATATTATGGTATTTGTAGGCGATGCTGTGGTCACAAGCTGAACAGCGGTGCTGTGAGCTCGTGCTGCGTGCGCCAGCCTTGGTGGCTTGCTCAATATTGACGCTCTCACACCCAAGAATGTTGGCCTGGATTTTTTTTCTAGGTGGCATCTGGCAACTATCGGTCGTGGCTGTACTATAGCTGCCCGTATCCCAGGCGGGGAGTTTAAATTATAGCGCTAGACACGAAATCATATATAAATGATGTGCGCGGTTTCGGTTTTGTCACTGATATCATTTATATATGATATGCACGGTTTGAGGGTTAAACGTTAGGTCGTCAGACATTATTATTCCCAAATCCTTTACATGCTGTTTTCCTACTATGGGTACATTTGATTGTGTTTTGTACTCTGTATTAAGTTTAAGGTCCTCATTTTTACCGTACCTGAGTACCTGGAATTTATCACTGTTAAACATCATGTTATTTTCTGATGCCCAGTCGAAAACTTTATTAATATCAGCTTGAAGTTTTTCAATGTCTTCAGCCGAGGTAATTTTCATACTGATTTTTGTGTCATCTGCAAAGGATGATATGAAGCTGTGACTTGTATTTTTGTCTATATCTGATATGAGAATAAGGAAAAGCAGCGGTGCAAGGACTGTACCCTGAGGTACAGAGCTTTTAACTGCACTTGGACTAGATTTTATATGGTTGACCGTTACTCGCTGAGTCCTGTTTGACAGAAAACTGAGAATCCAGCATCCTACTTTACCGGATATTCCCATTGACTTCATTTTGTGTGCTATCACGCCATGGTCACATTTATCGAAAGCCTTTGCGAAGTCCGTGTATATCACATCAGCATTCTGTTTTTCTTTTAATGCCTCAGTCACTTTGTCGTAGTGCTCAAGTAGCTGTGAGAGGCATGATCTTCCCGCTTGAAATTCATGTTGGCCTGGGTTGTGAAGGTCATTGGTCTCCATGAAATTGGTGACCTGACTCCTAATCACTCTCTCAAATACTTTTATGATGTGCGATGTTAGTGCAACTGGTCTATAATTCTTTGCCAATGCTTTGCTCCCTCCCTTGTGTAGAGGGGCTATGTCTGCTACTTTAAGTGCATCTGGTATCTCCCCTGTGTCCAAGCTCTTCCTCCACACTATACTGAGTGCCTGTGCTACCGGCACTTTGCATTTCTTTATAAATATTGAATTCCATGAGTCTGGACCTGGGGCCAACTGCATGGGCATGTTTTCAATTTCTCTTTCAAAATTTAGTGCGCTCGTATTGATATCAGTTATATTTACAGGGGTTTGAATATCCCGCATAAAGAAATTGTCTGGATCTTCCACTTTCATGTTTATTGCAGTGCTAAACATGTCCTCATACTGCTTTTTTAGGATTTCACTAATTTCTTTGTCATCCATCGTGTATGAACCTTCACTTGTACGAATAGGTCCAATACTGGCAGTGGTTTTTGCTTTTGATTTCGCATATGAGAAGAAATATTTTGGATTTTTCTTTATTTCCTGAATTGCTTTCTGTTCTAACTGCCTTTCTTCAGTTTCATATGAGTGTTTCAATTTCCGCTCGATTTCTTCAATATCCCTATTTAAATTATTCCTTCTTTGACGGGAAATTCGTGTCTGCATAAGCATTTCCGTTATTTTTTTCCTGCGTTTATAGTGTCGTCTGCGTTCTCTTTCTACGTTAGATCTCTTTCTGGCTTTCCTCAAAGGAACATGTTTCAGACAGACTTGATACGCTTCCGGTCAGTTTTTCTATTCCTTCTACAGGACTTATATTACTTAAAACAGTTTCCCATGGAATGTTTGTAAGTTCCCTGTTTATTACCTCCCAGTCTATCCTTTTATTATTAAAATTGAATTTACTGAATAGCCCCTCTCGCTTTATCAACGTTTTAGGTCTATTCTGAGTATTGATGGTCGTTTGTACTTCAATGAGCTTGTGATCTGAGTATGTGGTATCTGATATCGTAATGTCTCTGATAATGTCTTCATTGTTCGTAAAGACCAGATCTAGAATATTTTCATTTCTCGTTGGCTCCAATATCTGCTGATTGAGTGAAAATTTGTCACAGAATCTAAGTAGTTCTCTAATCTGTGGTTGGTTAGGTCCCGATAGATTTCCTGGTATAATATTATTGTTTGCTATTTTCCACCTTGGTTAGGTCCCGATAGATTTCCTGGTATAATATTATTGTTTGCTATTTTCCACCTGAGACTAGGCAAGTTGAAGTCACCTAGGAAGATAATATCAGGTATCGGGTTCTCCAAATTATCAAGGCTATTCTCTATTTTGTTTATCCGTTCTGTGAATTCCTCAGCCTTTGCATCTGGCGGTTTGTATATTAGAATAATCACTAAATTTATTTTCTCTATTTTTAATCCCAGTACCTCTACCACCTCATTTGTAACGTTTAGGAGCTCCGAGCATACAAGGTCTTCCCTAATATACAGACCCACTCCTCCATGTGACCTAATTTTCCTATCACACCTGTATAGGTTATATCCTGGAATCCAGATCTCACTGTCCAACAATTCCCCTGCATGGGTTTCTGTGAAAGCTCCAAATACTGCATTTGACTCCGTGAGGAGGCCATTTATGAACTGTACTTTGTTGTTTGTTCTTGTTTTCAGTCCTTGTATGTTGGCAAAGATGAATGAGGTTACTCTATTAGTGATAGTTTGAATGGGAGACTTTTTCGGCAAGCCCATTATGCGTGGACATAATGAGTTTGTTCTGACCAGTACTGATTGTTGTAGGGCAGTTGCCTGTCGTAGTTGTAGTTCCCTGTCTGTGTGTAATTGTATCTGAAATTCTGGAATGCAAGTGGATCTGGCATCCAGTTCCATACACTCTCCATGCTGCTCCTTTTGAATTCTCTGTCGGTCTGGTATAAAAAATTTAGAGAGTTTCCTCCAAATTCATTATCCTGCTTGCCACTCTTTATGTAGCGTTCCATGCCTTTCACGTGAAAGTGTGGGCAGCTGAGGTCATAGCATTTTCTGTCCTCCAGTGAGGTTTGGCACATGTCAGGATGGAAAAACCTACATATTGATCCAAATCGACACTCACCTTTCCTAAGCATATTTAAACATTTTTGGGGATGTTGGTAACTGCATTCTAATCCTTTCTTATTACCAGCATATCTATGTCTGCATATGCCCTTTGCATAAAATTTGCATAAGTCTGTCCTTCTGTTCTGAATTGCTCTATCGGAAACCGTCGTAGTGTCTGTACCTATCGAGCTGTCAGTGCTGTCTGGTACACTTTCTAGTTTACTGTCATCTACATCCTGGCCTACTGAGTCAGAGTTTACAACTTCCTGAGTTTCAGCCTCAGTTTCATCCCTGACTATAGCCTCTGCCCCTGGTATATTAGACTTGTTGTTGTTTCTTTCCCACTCCTTCTGGATGGCTGGTAGGCTTCCAATGAATGAAGTTTTCCGATCATGCGTCATGTTATCTAGAAGGTTTTTTAGGATATTCCAAGCTGGCAAGTCATTTTTACACACCCAGAGCAAGTGGCCAGCTCTCAGTGCCGTAGTGTTACTCACTCCTGTACAAGCCGAATGAAATCTATTCTTACAGATATAACATTCAATTCCCGTTACCTTCGACTTTAACCCTTCAATTGCGCATCGCATCATATGATGCTTTGACCGACTTGCAGTAAATTGCGCATCGCATCATGTGATGCTTTGGAGTACTACGCAAGATTTAAACGGCCCGCGGATACACGGGGTTCACCACACCTTCATCAGGGCTCTTGTAAACAGACGCCATTTTTAAAAAAAATCGTGGGCCAAACTCCCGGGTGTTAGGAGCCTAAGTATTGAGTCAGCTACCAAGCCTGACGCACGCAGCATGAGCTCACAGCACTGCTGTTCAGCTTGTGACCACAGCATCGCCTAAAAATGCCATGATATACTTGTTCATGCTATTATGTAGCGATGATATTATTACAGAAGACCCCTGACTGTGATAAAACTGACCAGGGTTCTAATAATAGCAGGATTGTGGTGATATTTGGCGCTGTGCGCCATGGAGGGAGGAGTAATGCTGTGGGAGGAAGGATGGTGGCATTGTCTTTTGAGTGTGTGTGGCCACCTTTTATTGACTGCACTCACCATACCAGCTTAATGGTTCGCTATGGTGAACACAAATGTAGATACTTATATATAACGTGTGTATAGTGTGAGATAACAGCGAGAGTAGGAGGTTGGGAGCCACCATTTTGGTGAGGGTGGAGCGTCGTCTGCAGGACTTATCATGTTGTTTACTGATGACCACGATGGTCTTTGGGCACCATACCAGTTTACTTGTACAAGTATGGTGAATAAAACAGGTAGATATTTATATATAATGTGTGTATATAGCGTAATAACACCACAAACAGTATTGTTGTAGGAGAAATATTAGTGCGTCTGGCCTTGAGGGCGGCTGCCACCAGCTGACTGTGTGAGTAGCTACGTCTCTGTGCCTTTACTCACCATACAAGCTTAGATGTACAGTTATGGTGAACAAAACATGTAAATACTTATATATTATGTCTGTATATAAAAGCAAAAACAGTATGGTGGGTGGAGAATGGTGGCAAGTCAGGTGAGGTGAGGTGAGGGAGGGAGTGGCAGCCAGTGGCAGCCAGTCACTGCCTGCCGCTGCCACTGCCACTCAGCATACCAACTTAGTGGTTTGTCATGGTGAACAAAACATGCAGATACTTATATATAACCTGTGTATATAGTGTAATAACCAACAAAGTATTTGTTCACTGTTTGATGAACATAATTGAATCAACAATATGCACACCATATTTTTGCGTACAGCGATAATTCACTCATTTTATTATATAAATATATCACACTACACACTATTGAATAATATTACAGCAAAAAAACTACGAAAAATCAATCAGAGACATTGAAATAATTAGGTAATTATCTCTTTGTGGAAACTCTAGCCTGACAGCTGGCGATCAACAGACCGCCTGGGACGCACGCTCAGTCAGCGCCTGATTTTTGCCACACTTCCCCGCCCTAGAGTGGGCAATATATGCCACTTACGATTTTTTTATTATTTTTCCCGTGATCAGTGAATACAAATTAACAGGTTAGGAAGAAAAAATAATTTTTTTTTTTTTTTTTTTGGTATGCACCTGTGGGTGTCAAATGGTATATAGCTATGCGCCATTTAAGGGTTAAGGAGTTGTTACAGTGGCCACAAATTTGTTTTCTCCCATTTTGTCTTGTTTTGTTGTATATATCTATATATTTGTAATATTATATGTATACCATATATTTGTATCAATATATATGTTTATTTGAGGGCTTCTTCTCAGCGGCAGTATGAAGTTTCCTGGCGGTCCTTCTGTGTCTTTTTGCGTCTTCGTCGTGTTAGCTCCTTGTCTGTTCGGGTGGTCTTGTCCTTCCTCTCGTGGTTGTTTCAGGACCGTCATCTTATGCCTAACACTGTCGCCTCGTATCGTGCGGCGCTGGCGGAGCCGCTTCAGCTTGCTTTCGGTATCGATGTTACGTCTGCGCCGTTTCGCAAGCTGTCTCGTGCATTGTTTCACCTCCGGCCTGCTCATGCGTCGCCTGAGCCGTCCTGGTCTTTGGACAGAGTGCTCGCTTTCCTTTCGTCTCCTCGTTTTGTTGTAGCCCCTTTGGTCCAGGATTGTTTTTCCAAGGCACTTTTCTTGTTGGCTTTGGCCTCTGGGAGTCGGGTAGGGCAGCTTCATGCTCTCCTCCGGCGCAGGGGTTTCTGCTCTTTTGGTCGTGGTGATTGTTTTGTTCGTTTGCAGCCGTCTCCTTCTTTTCTGGCGAAGAATGAGACTGCTGCTTTCTGGAGGTGTCCATGGGTGGTTGATGCTTGGTTGGTCAGGCCAGGGGTGCATCATGTTTTGTGTCCGGTTGCAGCGCTTCGCCGTTATTTGCGCGCCACGGCTTCTGTGTCCGGGGACGCGCTGTGGGTTAATCCGGTTTCCCTTCTTCCCTGTTCGCGGGTTCGGGTCTCCCAGGTCGTCCGCAGGGTTATTAAGTCCAGCCAGCCTGCGGTCTATCCCCGTGGCCATGACCTTCATAAGTTCGCGGCTCTTGCTTCCGTCTTTGGGAATATGTCTTGGTCTGATATTCGGGCGTGGGGATTTTGGCGGTCGAACAGGGTCCTGGCTGCTCGTTATCTTGTGAATGTCCCTGGGCCCCGTTGGGCCTGCGTTGCTTTGGGTGGGCGGTTGCAGCCAGTTGTCTCGGCTTCGAGTTGAGGAGTGAGCGACAACCTCCTCCCGGGTAAGTCCCTCTTTTTCCGTCTGTGGGTAGTTAGCTCCAGGGAGCCGACAGGGCTCCCCCCAGAAAACCAGCGTTGAATGTAATGAAACGCCATTTTCTGGGTGAATCCCGGAGGCTCCCCGGCATCCCTCCCTCCCTCCAGTCGGCGTTTTTTTCGCGTTTTTGACATCCAGCCTCAAGAACTGAGGTGTGGGTAGCCAGCGTGGAGGGTCTGGGGCTCCCCCTTCCCCTTCCCGGGGAGGGGGGAGCTGCACTGACAGCGGCGCGGCGGTGTGTGACGTCACACTAGTTTGCTTGCTTTTGGTTGGGGAGTTCTATCCACTAATTCGGCTTTTGGTAGCAATTTTAACCAGAATAGGGGTTTGTTTTGAGGCGCTTACCTTTCTGGGTGCCTGTTCCGGTCGATGGCAGACATAGAATGCTTCCAACCACACGGGGGCTTCTATAGGTCATTGCTCCCCTTGCCTCTGAGGGGGGCCCGGTTCTGGCCGTGGTCCCCGGTAGGTCTAAGAACTCCATACACATGACTGATGCCAAAGTCTGACATTAGCATATCAGCCTGGGATAGCTCCGGGGAGCCTCTGGGACTCACCCAGAAAATGGCGTTTCATTACATTCAACGCTGGGTTTTTTCGGGGCGCCTACCTTCCTGGATGCCAGATCCGATCGATGGCAGACATAGAATGTTCCCAACTACACCAGGGTTTCTATAGATAATTGCTCCTCCTGTCTTTCTTAAGGGGGCCGGGTTCTAGCTCATGGTCCCCGGTATTCAAGAGTTCCGTGCACATTGACTGATGCCAGAGAGTTATACCTATCTATTTAGCTTTGATAGCTCTGGGGAGCCACTGGGACTCACCCAGTAAATGGCGTTTCATTACATTCAGCGCTGTTTTTTTTTATCATTCAGTACATTATATTCTCAGAGATTATTTGAATGTCTCGTGGCCTAGATATTTTGCATTTTTGAAGATGGTTTACTTCTTTATTTAGTAGATCTCTGATCATCCTGTGCTCAATACCTCATAGACAAATTAAGTGGAGACCATATATAAGCCCTAGTCCTCAGTAGGTAGAGAGTTTTAGGTACCTGGTGTTAGCAAGTCTGACCAGTAATGGACAGTGCGTAAGTTCAGGAAAGCTACTGAGACAGTTTCCAAAATGGGATATTTCATTACATTCAACAATAAATTTGTATATCTGCTTTCTGTCTCATTAGTGATTAATGATGAATATGATTGTATTGCAGGTTATAGAAGCTGCAAAGACTGCAAATGCTCATGAGTTCATTAAAGCTTTCCCAAGAGGCTATAACACAGTTGTAGGAGAACGTGGTGTAACAGTTTCAGGAGGACAGAAACAGCGTATTGCCATTGCTCGGGCTCTTCTAAAAAATCCAAGGATACTAGTACTGGATGAAGCAACTAGGTTAGAAATAAATTTGTTTTTGTTCAATTTGTATACTGTGAATATTCATATTTTTCTTGACTTTAACCCCTGGACTGCTCTGGTCTATCTGGCATTTAACACCCACAGGCACAACAACAACAAAAAATTTCAAAAAAATATTTTGTCTTATAAAAGTGTTCATTTGTGTTCCATGAAAATACATGGAAAAAATAATACAAAAATTGTAGGTGGCGTATTTTGGCTGCAATAGGATGGGGAAGTCTGGCAAAAACTTTGACAGAGCAAGCGTGGGAGGCATCAGCTTCGCCCTAATTGTCAGGCAGGAGTTGCCTCAAAGATATTATTACCTAATTTTAACAATGTCTCTGCTTGATTTTTTCTAAAAAAATTTGCAGTAATATTATTCAGTAGTGTGTGTAGTGTGATATATTTATATAATAAAATATGTGAATCATCGCTATACTCAAAGGTATTATGATCATATTAATGATTCAATTATGTTCATAAAACAATTGCCAAATAGTTTTCCTGTTACAGAGCACCACTTGGTTTCCGAACTTTAGTTATCTGAAACTTCCAGTTTCCTGATTGGGGTTGGGGAGTCATGCTACCCGAGGGGTCCGCCAAGCGTCACTCCGGCCTGTGGTGGTGGGTGGGAGATGGTCCAGTTTGCCCATTGTGACTTCACAGATTCACGGCCTATTATTCCTATTATTTTGAATTGTCATAAGGGTGGAATGTTCATTCTGTGCTTTTGTTTTACATATCTGCACAATCAAGAAACATCTGTGCATCATGTCGGCTCCAAATGCACACATTGCGTCAGTGATGGCTGACTGGTGGGTGGATGGATGGATGGGAGAGCTTAGGTGAGAGGCAGTATGAGAGAGGGGGGAGAATCAGTGAGAGGGGGAGAATTAGTCAGAAAAGGAGGGTGAGATGCTAGGAGGGAGGGGGAGGTAGGGAGAGATGCTAGGAGGTAGGCAGGAAGAGAGGGAAGCAGTGAGAATTAAGGAGGGAGGGAAAAGCAGGCAGGCAGGCAGGTAGGCTGGCTGGCTGGCAGGCAGGCAGGGAGGTTGGCAGGCAGACAGACTGGGAAGGAGGCAGGCAGGAAGGGATGTATGGATGTTGAGATGAACCACGTGACCTTTGAGAGAGAGTGTGTGTGTAATTACCAAAGTGTAGTTACAGGATGAGAGCTACGCTCGTGGTGTCCCGTCTTCCCAGCACTCTTTGTCATATAACGCTTTGAAACTACTGACGGTCTTGGCCTCCACCGCCTTCTCACTTAACTTGTTCCAACCGTCTACCACTCTATTTGCGAAGGTGAATTTTCTTATATTTCTTCGGCATCTGTGTTTAGCTAGTTTAAATCTATGACCTCTTGTTCTTGAAGTGCCAGGTCTCAGGAAATCTTCCCTGTCGATTTTATCAATTCCTGTTACTATTTTGTACGTAGTGATCATATCACCTCTTTTTCTTCTGTCTTCTAGTTTTGGCATGTTTAATGCTTCTAACCTCTCCTCGTAGCTCTTGCCCTTCAGTTCTGGGAGCCACTTAGTAGCATGTCTTTGCACCTTTTCCAGTTTGTTGGTGTGCTTCTTAAGATATGGGCACCACACAACAGCTGCATATTCTAGCTTTGGCCTAACAAAAGTCGTAAACAATTTCTTTAGTATTTCTCCATCCATGTATTTAAAAGCAATTCTAAGGTTAGAAAGTGTAGCATAGGCTCCTTGCACAATATTCTTTATGTGGTCCTCAGGTGATAGTTTTCTATCTAAAACCACCCCTAGATCCCTTTCTTTGTCAGAATTCTTTAAAGATTTCTCACATAATATATAGGTTCTGTGGGGTCTATGTTCTCCTATTCCACATTCCATAACATGACATTTATTAACATTAAATTCCATTTGCCAACTGGTGCTCCATATACTTATTTTGTCCAGGTCTTCTTGAAGGGCATGACAATCATCTAAATTTTTTATCCTTCCTATTATCTTAGCATCATCAGCAAACATGTTCATATAATTCTGTATACCAACTGGTAAATCATTTATGTAGACAATAAACATCACTGGTGCAAGAACTGAACCCTGTGGTACTCCACTTGTGACATTTCTCCATTCAGATACATTGCCTCTGATTACTGCCCTCATTTTTCTATCAGTCAGAAAATTTTTCATCCATGATAGAAGCTTACCTGTCACCCCTCCAATATTTTCCAGTTTCCAGAACAACCTCTTATGTGGAACTCTGTCGAAAGCCTTTTTTAGGTCCAGATAGATGCAATCAACCCAACCATCTCTTTCCCGTAATATCTCTGTGGCTCGATCATAGAAACTGACTAAATTCGATACACAGTATCTTCCAGATCGAAAACCATACTGTCTGTCTGATATTATATAATTTCTCTCCAGGTGTTCTACCCATTTAGTTTTGATTAGTTTTTCCAATATTTTGACTATTACACTTGTCAATGATACAGGTCTATAATTAAGGGGGTCTTCCCTGCTGCCACTTTTGTAGATTGGAACAATGTTAGCCTTTTTCCACACATCAGCTACAGCTCCTGTATACAGGGATGCCTGAAAAATCAGTTGAAGTGGAATGCTGAGCTCAGGTGCACATTCTCTCAGAACCCATGGTGAAACTCCATCTGGACCAACTGCTTTGTTGTTACTTAGCTCCTTGAGCATTTTTTCCACTTCGCCTCTAGACACCTCTATGTGCTCTATGTTGTTCTCTGGATTTTTTTTTTTTTTTTTTTTTGAGATATATACAAGAGTTGTTACATTCTTGTTCAGCCACTAGTACGCGTAGCGTTTCGGGCAGGTCCCTGGAATATGATCCCCGCCGCGAAAAATCGCGGATTCTTATTGTGTCTGGTTCCCAAAAGATTTCATTTTGTACAAACACACTTTGGAACTTTTCGTATAGTGTTTCACACATTTCCTTTTCATCTTCCGTGAATCTTTTTCCCATTTTCAACCTCTGAATATTATCCTTTACCTGCAATTTGTTGTTTATGAATTTATAGAATAGACCTGGTTCTGTTTTACATTTGTCTGCAATCCCTTTTTCAAAATTTCTTTCTGCCTCTCTCCTCACTGCCGTGTAGTTGTTTCTCGCATCTTTGTATCGCTGGTATGTTTGGGGGTTCGGCATCTTCCTGTATTAATTCCATTTTTGTGTCTTTTGGTCTCTAGCCCTCTCGCAATTTCTATTGAACCAATCCTGTTTCCTAGTTCTGCATCTCTGGTTTGGTATAAATTTTTTTCTGCCTTTATCATATATTTCACAAAACTTGACATACATCTCATTCACTTCGTTGCCTAGCATCAAGTCTGTCCAATTATACTCACTAAAAAAAATTTCTAAGGTCACCATAATGTCCTCTCCTGAAGTCTGGTTTTTCAACTGCTTCAACCTCCTTATTTTCTTCCAGCTTATAACGCATTGCATACTTTATTCCCAAAAAGAAATGGTCACTTTTACCCAAGGGAGGAAGGTACTGAATGTCAAATATCTCTTCCTCCTTCCTGGTAAATATCAAATCTAGCATGGAGGGAACGTCCCCTTCCCTCATCCTCGCAGCTTGTTTAACCCTTAAACTGCGCATGGCGTATATATACGCCCTGAGTAACATGTCCCATGGTGCGCATGGCGTATATATACGCCATAGGGTGCCAGGCCTGATTCAAATGGCCCGCGGCTACACGGGGTTCACAGTAGCTTCCTCAGGGCTCTTGTAAACAGATGCCATTTTAAAAAAAAATCGTGGGCAATATTCTCAAGTGTGAGAGGCACAGTACTGTTGGAGCAACCAAGGCCGGCGCACGCAGCATGAGCGAACAGCATTGATGTTCAGCTTGTGACCACAACATCGCCGAAAAATGTCAAAATAAATATATAATTGTTATTATTTAGCGATGACAATATTACAGATGACCCATGACTGTGATATAAATAACCAGGGTTGTGATAATAGCAGGATTGTTGTAATAATTAGCGCTGTGGGAGGAGTGATGCTGAGAGATGGAGGGAGACAGCATCGTTTACTGACTGTGTGGCCACCTGTTATTGTTTGCATTCACCATACCAGGCCAGTGGTTCTCTATGGTGAACACAAATGTAGATACTTATATATAATGTGTGTATTAGTGTAATAACAGCAAAAGGATTATGCTGGGAGGAGCCATTTGGGTGACGGAGGTGACGTCGTCTGCATGATTTGTCTAGCTGTTTAGAGGGTGGCCACTATGCTCTTTGGGCGCACTACAAGCTTAGGTGTACAGTTACGGTGCATAAAACATGTATATATTTATATATAATATGTGTATATAGGGTAATAACACTGCAAAAGGTATTGTTGGGGGAGAAAGTTTAGTGCGTGTGACCTTGAAAGAGTGAGGGAGCCGCCAGCCGCCATCTGTGTATAGCGACGACTATTAGTGCCTGAACTAACTATATCAGCTTAGCTGTACAGTTGTGGTGAACAAAATATACACATACTTATATATAACGTCTGTATATAGTGTAATAACACCACAACTGGTATTGTTGGGGGAGAAAGTTTAGTGCGTGTGACCTTGAATGAGTGAGGGAGCCGCCATCTGTGTATAGCGACGACTCTTAGTGCCTGAACTAACTATATCAGCTTAGCTGTACAGTTGTGGTGAACAAAATATATACATACGTATATATAACGTCTGTATATAGTGTAATAACACCACAAATGGTATTGTTGGGGGAGAAAGTTTAGTGCGTGTGACCTTGAATGAGTGAGGGAGCCGCCAGCTGCCATCTGTGTATAGCGACGACTCTTAGTGCCTGAACTAACTATATCAGCTTAGCTGTACAGTTGTGGTGAACAAAAT